>NC_137066.1:4745898-4870898 GCF_032717465.1 Coenobita brevimanus
GACCATGTGGCACCTATGACGCTGCATCTTTTAGTGCAAATAACTGGTCACTGTACGAAAACTGAGTTGTACGAGTAGAGAGGCGTACTATTTCCGGGGTTTCACTGTATATATATATATATATATATATATATATATATATATATATATATACACACAGGCATACCCCGGTTTAACGATCTAATTGTTTAGGTAAAATCCCATCGTTAGGTAGGGTATTGTATATCGGGGTACTTTTAACATGTATTTCAATGTGGACAATTTACCAGCCTTGGGTTTCACCCCAAACTAAGTCCAGAACCCACTCAGATGAGCCCAAAAACAGGTTTAACCCGCCCCATCCCGACATTTTCTAGGCAGTGGTACGCCCCAGTCCCAACATTTTTGGACCTTTTTTTTTAGGCTCAAACATTTGCTTTTGGTGAGAAACATCGAAAATTCATAGAGAAATCGCTCACCTGAGGTTTAAAGTACTTGATCCAGGTAAGAGTACCTCCTTACCTGACTGGGTTTTCTAACAGGCTGGCACCAAAGTAAATGAGTTCTATGGGAGGGTAACTATTTTATCCACTCATAAACAGTATTTATTTATTTACTTGGTACGAATTTATATGTAGTACAAGAGTATATTGGTTTTCAAACAGTAATATAGGCATTATAAGCATTGTTTCACTCACTAACTCATCACCATCTTCATGACCTTTTTTTCCCATTACTCTCCTAGATCCCATCATTTCTGACTGTTTCTTCCTCTAATGCTATGTAAACGTTGGCCTCCCCATGGTCATCGAGGGGGGAAACACTCTGGCCCTGAATGTCTTTATTGGCCAGGTCACTGGTAACAGGTGAATTGCTGAGACAATGGCGTGCAGGGGGGGGGGAGGTTATGCGGTGTAAGGCATTGTCCCTGCTTGGCATCTTGTAGAGGAATAGAGGAAGGTGTCCCATGTATACGTGCCAAAAATCACTTGCAAAATCACTCGCGAAAATTGAAAATTGTGCAAATTAGGGACCTTCCAATGTTGCTGCCTTAATATACATCTCCGGGATATGAGTGCACATCATGTGAGGACGTGAATTCACATCTCCGGGACGGGGCGGGTTAAAGGCAATCTAAATGGCCTAACAGCTGTCAAGGAAGCTAATCCAAGCTTAACACCTGTAAACTGCTGACTGAAAGCAACAAATAAAGCCTGAAAGTCATAATGAATAGGTTTGAGAATATCAAACACCTCTCATCACTTACTTTTTGGAAGTCCATGTCCAGTCCTGGTCGTCATACTTGCTATCCCCCCCGAGGCTAGGGGATATGTGGTGCTCCCCAACACTCGATCCTCCTCCTCAAAACCCTCAAACCTTATCTCCAGGGGAGGGTCAGAGGGGGGGTGGCGATGGAGTGCGATGCGATGACTCAGGTGGATGCGATGGAGTGCGATGCAATGACTCAGGAAGAAGCGATGGGGTGTGATGCACTGGCTCAGGCGGTGGCGATGACATGCAATGTGATGGCTCTGAGGGTGGTGATGGAGTGCGATGTGATGATAGAGGAGGTGTGGGAGAGCTGTGATGTTCGGTGAGGTGGCGAGGGAGACCGCTGCGATGAATGACGAAGTAGCGATGGAGTCAGTTGCGGTGGCTCTCGTCGTGGCGAGTGAAACGGAGACAGTGGCTGAAGTGGTGTGGGAGATGGAGGGTGGGACGAGGAAGGCAGCAATGGAGTAGCAGAGTGTCTTAGTGGAGACACAGGTGACATGGGAGATGGCAATTAGGTGGAGGTTAGGCCCAGCACAACAGGCAAAGCACGTCCTCGGCGGGAGGTGTCCCTCAGTGTTTTTCTGCTTGTTGAAGGCTGGGGAGATGCTCTGCTCGTCGAGGGCTGGGGAGAACCTATGTGACTTGCTGGCCTGGTGGGGGCCTGCTTAAAGAAGGCTGTGATCATTGTCTGCCTGGCCACCCTCTTCTTCTCCTCCAGCATCGTCCTGTAGACTTTCATACCCTCCTCGAGCTGATTAGCTGTGTCCTGCTTCGTCCTGGGAGGGCTCGTGTGTTTTCATTAGGTCTGTAATCTTGTCCAGCTTCGTTAGCATCTCCTCCAGGATCTTGATGTTGAGAGCTCAGACCTCAGGCACAACCTCCTCCTCCTCTGCCTCCTGGTGTGCCCGCTGGATCTCCATATTGAGGAGCTCCTCACTGCTGAGCTCCTCCCTGTGGCTCTCGAGAACCTCTGCATGTCATCCTCGTCGATTTCCCCGAAGCCCGCCTCGTGCGACAACTTGACAATGTCCTACTGCACACGCTCGACAGGAGGAGGTTGCACACCATCGGGGAAGCCGGTGAAGGAGTGAACACACTCTGGCCACAGCTTCCACCACACACCGTTCATCGTCGTCTGGCTCACCTCATCCCATGCTGCAGTTATATTCTCCAGGGTTTGGCATATGTTGTACCCTCTCCAGAACTGCTGTACTGTTGTCCTGCCATCACTGTCACAGGCCCTTACCAACTGCTTCATCGTGCAGCGGAGGTAGTAGGCCTTAAAGCAGTGATCACCCCTTGGTCCATTGGCTGCAACAAAGACGTGGTGCTGGAGGATAGGAACACCACCTTAATATTGATGGCCCATTCCTTCATTGCCGGGAAGTGGCTAGGCACGTTCTCCACCACCAGGAGAAATCTGTTTGCCAGATTTTCACGAGACACATACCTCTTCAGCACACGAGAGGGGTACGGGTGAAAATACGACGAACAGATATCTGAAGTCAACCAAGCCTTCTTGTTCAACTTCCAGATAACCCCAAGGTTCTCCTTAACATACCCCACCAAAGCCCTGGGGTTCTATGAGTGGTAGACTAGGAACAGCTTCAACTTGAGGTCGCCCTCAGCATTGCTCCCCAGCAGCAGTGTCTGCCAGTCCTTCGAGGCCTTGAATCCTGGCATAGACCTTTCCTTCATTGCAAGATATGTTTTGGAGGACATTCTCTTCCAAAAGAGCCCGGTCTCGTCAAAATTCAAGTCCTGCTTCACACTATAGCCACCCTCTGTGATAATGTGTTTCAGCTCATCAGGAAACGCTGCTTCTGCCATTGCATCTGCACTCGTGGCCTAATTATATTGAGTGTTGTAGAGAAGGTATATGGAAGAATTATTGAGAAAGTAAGAGAGATATCAGGAGCCCTAGAGAGTGACGAGCAGGGTGGCTTTAGGAGTGGCAGGGGATGTGTGGATCAAATGTTTGCATTGAGACAAATAATGCAGAAGTCTTGTGATAAGGACTACAAGGTGGTTATGGCATTTATGCATCTGGAAAAAGCATACAAAATGTAGATAGACAAAGATTGTGGAAGGCTTTGCGCATGTACAGTGTAGATGGTAAGCTACTAGGTGCCGGCACGAATTTTTATGATGATAGTGAGGCATGTGTAATGATAAATGGGCATCAAAATCAATGGTTCGCGATCAACGTAGGCGTACGACAAAGTTATGTGATGTCTCCATGATTGTTCAGTACTGTGTAAATATGGATGGGGTGATGACAGAACTAAAAACACGAGTAATGGAGGGAGGTATAGCGTTGGTGATGAATGGTGATGAATGAAATATCTCAAATCTTGTGTCTGCTGATGATGCAGTGCTACTCGTACTTGTAAATATCGGACAAGAGCTTGGTAGACTAGTGCAGAGTTTTTAAGATGTCTGTAAGCATCGTGCCTTGAGAGTAAATGTACAAAAGAGTAAAGTAATGGTTAATGATAGAGAAGGTGGCTCCCAGTGTGATGTTACAGTGAATGGAGAGAGATTGGAATTGGTGAGAGAGTTCAAATACCTGGGTACAGTGATAGAAAAGAGAGGGAAAATGTGCAAAAGTAATGCAAAGTAGAGTAACGGAAGGTTGGAAAATAACTGGTGCTATGAAGGACTTCATATGAAGAAGAGGTTAGAGTGTTGCATCAGCGCAAGGCTTATATGGATGAATGGTAACGCCAACTTTAACATATGGATGTGAGACTATGGTGTAGCATGAAATTGAAAAGTCAAAAATATGAGCAGTGGAGATGGGACTGCTGAGGAATGTATGTGGAGTACAGAGAGTGGACAAAATACGGAATGGTGTCCTTCGTGAAAGATGTGGAGGGAGGAAGTCTGTGGACACCAGAATCGAAAAAAGTGTACTGAGTTGGTATGGTCATGTGGTGAGAATGGATGACAACAGAGTGTGAAAAAGGTATGTCTGAGCGAATTTGAAGGAAGGAGGGGGCGAGGTAGGCCAAGAAGAAGGTGGAAGGATATGGTGGATCGGATCAGTGTGTGAGGAAGCAAGGTATGGAAGTTGGTGTGGTTAACGGACTAACAAGAGGTCGAGCTGCCTGGATGAATTTTGTGCAAAGTGCATGACCAGGGATTTGGCATCGCTTTTTGACGTGACAGCGTTCGGATAGGCCTATCAGATAGATATAGGTGAAGCTTCAGAACGTGTTGTGTATATATATATATATATATATATATATATATATATATATATATATATATATATATATATATTTTAGGGGGGCTATCTAATGGAGCCATGATTTCCACGGCTTGAATGATGAGTGAATGGAAGTGTGGTAAATCAGTCTGGGCAAACTTTGGGTGTCTGGACGTTGCTAATGCTTGCCCTGCCCTCGGATCGGAAAGGAGGTCCGCATGATGATGATCTTATATGTACTGTGTGTATATATACCGGTATATAAATAAATACATATATATATATATATATATAATGTAGAGGCAGGATCCCACTGCAACCTTACCCGTCCGCTGGTGGCGGATAGTGGAAGGCCTTACAGATATACGAGTTACCATCGTAGGCAACGTGGACCACTGGATTCCCTTTAGATATATACTGTAGGGTTCCACCGAATATGCTGAATTAGACGTCACAAAAATGACATCTCACCAGAAACTATGTGCTAGAGAGGTGAGATTATTTGTCACCATCCCCCCAACCAAACAAGAATTCTACTGTTAAAGATTTCACGGGCATTCCCGTTGGATAATCGTATACTAAAGGATCAACCGCACTGCCTCCTCCGCTTACTGTTAGTGTGCCACTGAAAGTGAATGGTACTGTCTCGACAATATCAGAGACTGGGATAAATTGAAATCCATGAAGCTGTACAGGTACAACATAAGAAGTCTCACACAGGATTTCAAATTTGATACCTTTATGACGGAATTTGAAAACATTGGTAGGGATATTTTGGGTCTGAATGAGATCCACAGAAAAAAAGAAAACAATTATTCATCTCCATGACAGCAACTACCTACTGTGCTACAGAGGAAGGCAAAATAAGAGTTGGTGGGGTAGGATTTCTAATTAACAGAAATCTTGCAGAGAACATAGTTAAAGTTAACAGTGTATCTGACAGACTAGCATGGAGTATATAATCAGACTAGGCCAAAGATACACCCTGAAAGTAATACAAGTACATGCACCGACTTCTCAAAGTTCAAATGAAGAAATATAATCATTCTCTGACGACATCTCCCAGAGTATGGAAGAAGAAAAAACTACATATACTGTAGTCATTAGAGACTCCAATGCAAAAGCAGGCAAATAAAAAAATGGAGAAGCATATATGGGAAAAAATAGGAGTGGGATAAAGGAATGAAAGTGGTGAAATAGTGGTAAATTTTGCTGAAATGTATAACATGAGAATAATGAACAAATTCTTTTATGAATGAATCGGGAGAAAGTAGGCCTGGAGAAGTCCAAATGGAAAAACAAAGAATGAATATGACTTCATTAAAGCAGATAAGAATTACACGATCATAAATGTAACAGTTATCAGCAAAGTAAATATAGAAGTTAATCACAGAATGGTGGGTTGTACGGACAGATTACATTTCAGAAGTGAGAGAAAAAATCTGATTAAAAATAAAAAGATATCCCCAGAAAAAATAAGTGAAAACAAAGTAGCAGTTCGGTTAGACAGAATGAACAGATTTCAGGCTCTCAGTTATGCTGAGTGTGACATTGGTAAGTTGAATGGTAGACTAACAAAAATGCTAAAAGAATCAATGGAGGTAGTAGTGCAAGCTAATAAAATCAAAGCCAACAAGTATTCAAACATGAACCACTAACTTTGGAAAAGAAGTGAGGAGATGGAAGTAGAAGCATATAAAGATGAAACAGAAGGAGCATAATTCAGTAAATTTATCAATAAGAGACAGAGAAAAGAAAAAGAAAGAAAAACATGGATCGCATCAAAGAAATCACCAAAAAAGGAAAGGGTCTGAAACAGATCCAAAATGAGATGGTACTCGGAAAGCAACAACTTATATCGTTTATCGACAAAAAAAAAAGTGAAGTCATGAAATGCAGAGATATTTGGTGGAGAGAGTTGATGAATTTTACAAAAAACTGTATACATCAAAGATAATAATACCAATAGCTAACTTTTCTGTTCACACAAGTGAAATACCTGAGGTAACACTAGGAGAAGTAAAAATTTCCCTTAGAAGTATGAAAAGAGGGACTCTCCCAAGAGAAGATGGAACAGCAGATTTACTGTCGGATGCAGGAGCAGAAAAACACGCTAGCTCCCTTATTCACTCAGTGTATAAAGGAGGAAATTCCCGGAGCATGGTGTAGTGCAATAGTTATTTTGCTTTAAAAAAAAAGCGACTCAAAAGATCTTAGTAACTAATGACCCAATAGCTTACTGACAGTAACTTACAAACTCACCACTATAATCCTATTAAACAGAAAAACTACAGATTAAGATGAAAGTTAACATCTGGAACAGGCAACTTTCCGAAAAGGATATTCGACTACTGATTATCTGCACACTAAGAATCAGCTACTTGAGAAAGCTGCGGTATATAATATGTTTGTTGATTGCGCGAAGGTTTTTGACCAGTGTATCATATAGCAATTATAGATTTACTGTTGGAAAAAAGAGTAAATGAGAACATTGTTAAACTGCTCCAAAACATATTAAAAGAGGCAACTACTTCAGTTAAATTACAAAAGGACTTGGAAAATATAAGCTTGGGAAGGACGTGCATTAGGGAGATGCAGCTATTATTAAAATGTTTAACAGCATGCCTAGAAAATCTTTTAAAAATGCTAGACTGGGAAAGCAAAGGAGTAAATATAGATGAAGAAAGCCTAAGCCATTTAAGATTTGCAAATGACATTGTATTACTCTTAGAAACACCAGAGACATTGCAAGAAATATTAAATAACCTAAACAGAGAAAGTCTCAAAGTTTGGCTGGAGATGAACCGGAGTAAAACTAATGTTTAATCCAATTACATCAAAGAGCATCATCAGAGCACGAGGATAAATTCTTGAAGAAGTGAAGGAGTACAGTTACTTGGGGAAATACTAAACCTAAAAAAAACAAAAAACAATGATGCTGAAGTAAAAAAGCGCATTGCAATTGGATGAAAAGCTTTCAGTCAAGATACAGGATTCATGAAAATTAGCTTGCCAATATGTATGAAACTAAAAGTATATAACAAATGTATGATCCCAGCTATAACGTACGGTTGTGAGATCTGGAAACGAACAAAATCAATGGAAAATCAACTAATCCACTCTCAATGAGCAATAGAGAGGTCAATGTTGGGAATATTATTAATAGGCTGGAAAAGATAAACTTGGGTCAAGGAGGAGACTACAAAGACATAATAAAAAAGCATGATGGAACAGAAATGAAGGTCGGCAGGTCATGTAGCAAGAATTAGAGATGACCGATGGAGCAAGAGGCTGACTGACTGGGCTCCAGGGGATGGTAAGCATAGCAAAAAAAGACCAGACAGCAGGTGGAGAGATTAGCTAGAGAAGTTTGCCAGCAAAATATAGCAGAGATTGAGTCAGACAAGGAACTTGTGGAAAAGGTTGGGGAGGCCCCTGGTGAGCAACAGACATTCATTGGCTGATGATTACACACACACACACACACACACACACATATATATATATATATATATATATATATATATATATATATATATATATATATATATATATAGTACAGCGTGCAGAAGAAGAATTTCTATTTTTATAAAGAAAAATCATTAGAGTCACAGTTAAAATGCATTTGTCTTCTCATAAAAGAATCCTAAGATTTTGTAGGTCCATATAATTATATACATTGTAATGATATCCAGAATAAAGAAACACAGTATGAAGTGTACAATTTCAGGTTTATATACTGTATGGTAAAATCAATTTTATTTACATCATACCTGTTAAAAATTTAGTAAAAAGTTGGAATAATTTCATTATGTTGTTACATAATATTGATATTTCTAGAATATTTTTTAAAACTGAGTCTAGCAAAATTTGGCAACTGAGATTTGGTAACACTGCCGTTGGTCCTCTGGGAACCGGCTGCTAAGCTCATGTCCAGAGTCGCACAGATGAAAACAAAATGCAGTCACACTGTCAAACATATGGAAGAAATGTGCTAATGATTATTACACTATCATATCAACATGAAAAATAATAACTTGCATTTGTGCATATGTTCATATGCAGTATTTTCCCTAAGCTTTATGCCTACCTGTATTCTTCCCCCTAAATCTACATTCTACACCACTGTGTTTTGAGGTGGGAACATGAGATAATGATGGCAATGATGAATAAGATGACGCTGACGAACCCACTAATGCTGCTGGTGCTGCTGCCGTGATAGAGACGAGGTTGAAAATGGCGGTGACGATGATAATAATGGCAGTTCCGATGTTAATAATGACGGTGGCGATGTTGAGAATGGCGATGGCGATGTTGATAATGGCGATGACGATGTTGATAATGAATGTGGCGATGTTGATAATGACGATGACTACGTTGGTAATGGCGATGACGATGTTGATAATGGCGGTGACGATGTTGATAATGACGATGACTACATTGATAATGGCGATGACGATGTTGATAATGGCGGTGGCGATGTTGATAATGACGATGACTACGTTGATAATGGCGATGACGATATTGATAATGGCAGTGGAGATGTTGCTAATGGCGGTGGCGATGTTGATAATGGTGGTGGAGATGTTGATAATGGTGATGACGATGTTACTAACGGCGATGACGATGTTAATAATTATGTTGACGATAGTGATGGCAGTGTTGATGGGGACGATGACGATGACACTGGCGGTGATATTGATAGATCATGGATGATTTTGACCAGGAAGAAGACACAGAAAATTGATAATACTGACGAGAATAATGGTGATGAAGATGATATATTTGTCCTTGTTTATTTACTCGTCTCTGGAATCACGGAGACATGATGAGATTCTTTGCGTAGTTGAGTAAGCCGTATAAAGGACGAAGGAGGTTGTATTTGGTAAGTTGTCTAACTCATCCCCAATTGAGAGAGAGAGAGAGAGAGAGAGAGAGAGAGAGAGAGAGAGAGAGAGAGAGAGAGAGAGAAGAAGAGGAAGAAGAAGAAGAAGAAGAAGATGGAGAGGAAATCAACTGGAGAGCCGAGAAAGAGGAAAATGGGATGGAAGAAAATAATTTTGTCGAAACAGCGTAAACGGATTGAGGGGACGCAATAGGATTATGAAGAGCTGAGAAAAAGGAAATAAACTACAAATCATCAGAAAGCGCATACCTCCGCCATAGTCATTATAATTTATGATTTAGAGATCATCCTCCGGCCTACATCTTTGGCGTAGGTAAATAAGTGTACGGCTTTTGTCTGCCCTGTTGTACAGTATCAGACAAGGCATACCTTCACCGACGCCAGAAAATTTATGATTTATTTCTGCATCGGGATCCAGATCCAACTCTTGTTTAATCAAATCATCCTTGGCCCACAGCCCGAAACGAAAAGAAGAGAATTATATGAAGAAAAGACTACGAAGACGAGGACTGGGGATGTCAAAAGAAAGGAAAGTAAGAAGAATTTAGTTGGAGGGAAAAGAAATAAAGCAGGAATAGGTAGACTAAGTGTGAAGAAGAGGAATGTGGGAATGAAAAAAAAAAAAGTGTTACGAAAACAGAGTGAAATGAAGCAGGAAAAAAAACGAATGAGAGAATAAGAAAAGTAAGAAGGGGTATGAAGAACTGAGAAGAAAAGGATGAAGAGGCATGAAGAGGAAGTGCTAATAAGAAAAAAAAAAAAAAAAAAGGAACGCTAAGAATCAAAATAAAGGATGAAAAAATATGGAGAAATTTATGAATAAAAAGTAAATGGCAAGAAAAGGTAGAGGCAATATGACAAAGGACTAAGAGGATGAAAAAGTAAGGAGAAGAATCATAAACAAAAAGAGAAATTAACAAGAGAATAGAAGAGAGAGGGAGTAAGAGAGGAGAAAGAAATGAATAAAGAGGAAAAGAAAACACAGGAAGAGTTAATCAAAAGAAGAGGCAACAGACGGAAGTAAAAGAGAAGAGCCTTGATAAAGCAGGGAAAGGACATGAAAAGAAGTACAGGGAAGATACAAGATGGTGAAAAGAGGAAGATGGAATAAGACGAGGAATAGACAAGAAGAGGTGAATGGAATATGAGGAGAGACAGTATAAGAGGTAAACCGAGAAAAAAAGTAGCAAGAAGAGCGAAATGGGGAAAAAAGGAAGAGGTAGGAAGGAAGTGAACGTAAACAGGAAGGAAGAGGTAGAGGAATTAAAAAAAAAGAGGCACGAAAAGGCAGAGTGCTGAAAGAAGAAGAAGAAGAGTGGGGAAGAGGAACAGAGAGTATGAGCAGGAAGTCTGTCTATCTATCTATCTATTGCCTGACACCATAATCCAGTAAGGGGTCGTCATTTGACTCTTGAGTTATTTGTTTTACAGGGAAGGGCACTAACCCTCCACCACCCCACTTGTTGTCACGTAGGGAGCACGTATGGTTTGGTTATATGGTTACCACCCAGCGTTGTAAATGGTTTCTTGGCTTACAGGAAACCATTTGGCTTGTCACTCAGTGTAAAGCCACCTGTAATGGAAAGAAAAACAATAAGTAGAGACAGGAAAGATGGGAGAAACAGGAAGAGAGGAGGGCAGGCACAGAAAAAGAATGATAAATGCTAAGGGAGAAGTAGGCAGCACTACATCAAGTGAGTGGATGATGGTCTCCACCACCTACCAAATAAACAAATAAAAAAAATAAAAAAGGGCAAGAAGAGGCAGGGGGATGTAATAATAATAATAATAATAATAATAATAATAATAATTATTATTATTATTATTATTATTATTATGATTATTATGATTTATTATTGTTATTATTGGTAGTAGTAGTAGTAGAAGTAGAAGTAGTAGTAGTAGTATTACCGGTATTATTATTATTATTATTATTGTTGTTGTTGTTTAAATTGTTAAAAATGATAGTCAAGTAAAGAAGCATGAAGAAAAAGAAGAATGGGAAAAGAGCAAAAATACGACGTTTGTGCCACGGATCTTGCCTACGAGTATAATGTAGACGTGAAAAAGATGGTGGTAATGATCATGGGCTATAATGATCACCGACTTTATGATGAAGTAGGTGATAAGGGTTAATCAAGATACCTTTTACCCTTAGCTAAGCAGTATCACCTGCTGGCAGCCGATACATCCTTTTTATCTACAAAAGGAGTTCTCATTGACTAAGTGTTGACACTTCCACTATGTTGTCATATTTTCCCCTTGTATTCCCAAATGGCAATATTTCACTCTGAGCAATAAGTTTGACTCACAGTATTAAAACTATCTACATGAACCCTTCACTACAAGGGCAATTAACAATACTTTTTTCCTTTCATGCTGCCAGCCATTGATAAGTTTCAACTCAAGAATTACACCCAGTGACTGAAGTGTGTGCTGTAATATATATAATACGTTTACCTTCGTATCCTTGATCTGCATTTCATAGTCCTAATAACTATAAATAATTTCTCACACTATAGCTTTTCTCCTCTTTTCACGACATCGCATTAATTATTCCTCACGTTCGTGGCTTTCTCACTTTCACCTTTTCTCAGTCTAAATGTTTTCCTCAACTTCTGCAGGTTCCTCATTCATGAGTTGTTCGATATTCTCACGCAAAGTTTCTTTGGTTTTCTGGTTCCAAACTTCCTCACCATATTCCTGGCCGCCAAAATCCAAGGTCTTCTGGTTTTCATATTACTGAAACTCAATTCCGATTGGAGCCGCCACAAACTCCTAAAAGTTGCCAGTGTTCGCCGGATCACTAAATAGAGTGGGGTCACTAACCGCTCAGAGTTGGTGTACCATCCTTAAAAGTATATCCTGTCGGGATTATTACTCATGCATAAAGCATTATACCAGCATTATATTCATCTCAGATATTTTACTGATGTTTTAAATGAGATTTACGCTGAAAAGTTCTCCATAGAGTTTACTAAAAGAATTGTACGGCCTAAATCTTACGGGGACGAGATCAACGACCCGATTTTTTAAAGGCTTGGTATTCCTCTTGTTTGAGAAAACGTCTCAGTTCTGCTGGTCTATTTTTCCACATGTATTTTAGCTGCACAGTGGACCATGACACTATATTTTCAGGATCCATCAGCCGATTTCAAAAGGCGCGGGTGTCAGGTGTGGTGTATACACATCATCAGCGCCGCCCTGGGCCCCTGGCGGTGGGCACACAAACTACGCGACGCTAACCATGAGAAAGAGTGTCCATTATGAGCTCACTGGGTTCACACGATCTTCGATTTAAGTACCATATTTCCTTCATTTGTTATGTAAGACACAATTTCGTTATACCCATTTACCATTTTTCCTTAATGATGTAGCCTACATCCAACACCTGAAAACATGACAGTGATCAATACTCAGACAACGTATTAATAATCGCATGTAGACTGTCCCTAAACTGAGATAGACGCAAATAAAACCTTCCATTTCTATTATAGTTTGATAAAGAAGTCATTTTTTCTCCAGTATTATATGTAGATAAATCAATAAATATCCTATTTTCAGTAAAATAACACAAAAATTGTATAACAGGCGGTAATTAAAGTTGACCCACTTTTGTATTTTACATTATCTGGCGAGCGGTGGCAGCTTTCTCCAGCTTGTGGGGGCTCCAATTAACTCGGTCTTACTGTCTTGTCTCATTGTTTTTTGTATGCTTCACTATTTTCACATTTTTTCCTTCCTCTCAACTGGATCCTTTCATTAGTTGATCGGGTCGTCTTTCTCTTAGGAAAGAGAGATTTCTCTTTCGTTTTCAACTATTTTTACTTCAGACAAAATTTTCTTATTTCCCTTATTTTCTTTACTTTTACTGTTCTCCTTTATTTTACCCATCCTTTAACTGTCTTTTTAAATCATCATTACCCCTCGTATATCGTGTATTTCCCCTCCTTATCCATGTTTTCTTTGGTCTCTTCTCATTTTCAATACTCAGTCTTTATTTTTTGTTCTCTGTCCCTGTTTCCCCCTTCCTTTCTTATTGTCCTCCTTTCTCCTTTTCTCTCTCTTTTCTTCCTTAATTTCCTTCTTAATTCCATATTTTGCATGGTTCCTTATTTTCTCTCCTTCTTATTGTTCCTCATTTTTAATAATTCCTTCACATCTCGCTCGTATTTCCCCTCAGACCTATCATATTTTCCTCCCTCAATTAATTTTCCTCCCCTCCCCTTATGTGTCTCATCGGTCATTCTCTTTCCTCGTCCTCCATCATTTTTCTCCTCGTTATTTCGCTCATCTCCTCCTTTAATATTTTGTTTTCTCTTCCCTTTTTTTCACAAAATTTCCATTTCTAATATTTCCCACATTTCCCTCTTTTCCTTTCTTTCACCTCTCGTAATTTCCTTCCTGCTTGCCTATTTTCCTTCCTTTCTCGGTTTTCCACCCCAATTGGGCCTACTACTTCTTTACTGCTCCTCCATTTTTCCTTCCTCCCAGTTGTCTTTCTTATTTTTGTTGAATCCTCGTGTACACACACAGTTCAACCTCACACCCATTCAAGTTCTTCGCTCCTTGTTTCCACAACACCTACCCTTTATGTTCATTCACTCAGCCCGAACTTCCTTACACACTCCCTCAGAATGTATCTTTTCTCCTTCCGTGTCTAGGTTCTGAAAAACAAAAGTGTACTAAAAACAATTGGGCACTCTCTCTGCCCAAAGCAAAACTTGTAGACGAAAGTCAGTGGTTACGCTCGTACTTGCCTCGTTTTTCAGGTGTTGTACCGACTTGTAGTGGACGCCGTCAAAGGCAAATGAATAAGTTAAGGAGTTGGCAGAGTATGTATTGGTAGAACTAATTTGTAGCGCAGACGATGAGTGATTAATTAGAACTGGTAAAAGGACAAAACTCTAAAGAACACATTTAAAAGGTATTGCTCTATGACCAGAAAGGACCAGAAAGGAAACCTGAGATGACCATAACAACGGAAGGACACGAACCGTAGGAGTGCAGCTTGGATATTAAAGATACGAGCCTGACTCTGGTGCAAAGCATATGAGATGTCTTGGAGGATGAGTAAGATTGCTGAAGTAATGTGATAAGCTTGCCACAGTGTATGAGAGTTTTGCCATTTACCTATACTTATAACAGCAGTTGATTATTTTTACCGCTTGCTGCTCTTACTGACATAATCCTAAAGCAGATATTTTTCCTCACCCTGCATTGCCACACCTCACCCTTCAGCAGCAGCAGCGCAGCAGCACCTCATTACACAACATACGCCACCAACAAAGATTCCATGACCATCCCTCTTGACCTTTCATCGTCCCTGCAGCTCATTGTGAAGTTCCCTGGGTTTCTTTGAGAGAGAGAGAGAGAGAGAGAGAGAGAGAGAGAGAGAGAGAGAGAGAGAGAGCGTCCAGTTACATTCTTCCGTCGTATTTACTAAAGACAACAAAATCATGTAAAATGGAGTAGTTCTTCATTTGAAAAACTAATTTCTGCACGTAACTTTAGTAGTCTGCTCATAAAAAAATAAATCTATCAAAAGAATAAGATTGTTATGGTAATAGTTTCGATTTTAACAATACTTACTACGATAAAATACTTACTACGATGGTATCTTGTTTACTTCATCCTTGGTGCCCTAAACGAACATCTCTTGCTGTCCAACCTCTTGTAGTGGAGGGCCTAAAAACCATCTCCACTAACCTTTTCTGTAAGTGAATAGATTTTAGTATTCTATTCCTTTATTGTACCTACCATACCACACTTTTCATATGTTTATGGGAGAACTCACATGGTGGAAGAGTCAGACTTATTTGTTTGCTCTGGAAACAAGAAATTAACAAATGATAAAAGTCTGGAAAGTCTATCCCATCAAAAGAAAAGTGACACGGAAACTGCTTACTTGCTGTGATGGGGGGAAGGAATGCAGTAAGAAATCTGAGTAGACCAACGAACCGAATAGTGATAATAGAAGATAAGAGACTTAGCAATGGGACGAAGAGAGTAGAATGATTCTGCGAAAGAAGGGTAGTAAGTTAAAAATGCCTTTTTAGTGATACACCCACGCAGAGGCGGATGCAGTCCAAATATAAAATCTGCAAATGATTATGGTTAAATATAGCTCAGGGTCAGTTCAATATACAGTACATTACCTCTGTCGCCAGTGAAATAATATTCCCTTTATACTATCAAGAAAAATGCATCCAGAAGATAATGACGAGAAGAAATGTGCATTATTAAAGGTAATGGGCCTACTACCTTACCGATGAATAAATTAGTGAGACATAAAAATAATCATTTATGACCTCAATCAGTATTCACAAGGGAATGGACCATGGCAGCGATAAGTTGCCAGGGAAGGAAATATTATTTTTGGTACAGAAAAACTTATGAGCCGCTCATTCTCCTTTAATAATTATTAAGGTTTCACATCCAATCAGACCTTCCGTGAGGTGACATGTGGTGTTTGACAAAACTACTTGTCAATCATAGTGGCCTGTGTAGTCGATAGTTATGAATCAGAATATTCTTTGTTTCATCTTCTTTTGCATTGTGTGTGTGTGAGAGAGAGAGAGAGAGGGAGAGAGAGAGAGAGAGAGAGAGAGAGAGAGAGGGGGAGAAAGAGAGAGAGAGAGAGGGTGCTTGCCTCTGGGCATAGGCTTGACAGTCCGTTGCTTAAGGCCAAGAATGCCTCTTATGTTAAGGTGGCATCACACTAGACTAAAAGTGGCTAACATGCGAGCCAGTTTTGCGAGCCAAAACTGATAGCAGAGTGTCCATCACACTCCCGTGTTTTTGCGAGCCGAAACCGCTAACAGTGTCGTCTGCCTTGGCGCCTCGTGGTCATTTGTAAACAAACCACCACGGAGTACCCACTCCCTTTTCCTCAGTTTTTCCAACCTCCTAACGTACTTTAGGAACTCCAGAGCCACAAAGCAGTCTACTAGAGTTTTCCTTGCCGCAGGATCCATATCGAAATCTGATTTCTACTTGTTGTTTGGAGAGAAAACAGACAACCTACGCGGGCTGGTCACCCGAGTGTCCGAATATTTATTTCATGTTACAATAAATAAATGAAAGTGAATAAAAAGCACAAAAATTAAATTGTATTTACGTAATAATTTTAGCTTAAGTTTCTTACCGTAAATAACAGATTATTTTCTCACCAATTACAAAATTGATATAGGCTCATTTGAGTTCTATCCCACCAACTAGCTGTGAGCGAGAATTGTTATCCATTTCCCCTCGCAAGCGAAATCTCGCTCACTGTGAGTCAGTTTGGCTAGCGGGTCGCAAAACTGGCTCGCATGTTAGTCACTTTTGTCCCAGTGTGACGCTGCCTTAACATACACCTCCGCATGTCAACATTTCGGCACTAACACCCACTACCCCTTCAGAATACATGCTATGGCTTTTCATTCAGGACTGGTGTGTTGGTATTAGCAGGGATGTTTTTAAATGTCGGTAGGTTTCATGGTAGAGTAGTAAAGCCTGTTTAACAGTATGAAAATCCTTAAGCTGTTTCCTGCCCCCCTCCTCTCTCCCTCCATCGTCCACTGCGACAGCAGACCACCTCTCCGCCTACTCCGTCACCGCCTGTCCACCTCGTGCCATTAGACGTGGCGCTGAAAAAGAAAGTGATAAGAATATGAGGAAGAAAAATGGAGCAGAAGAAATGTGAGGCAGAGTGGGGGAATGAGACCGAGGATGATGAGAGATGAAACTTACGTTAGCTGAGAGAGAGAGAGAGAGAGAGAGAGAGAGACTACGCACACGTCTAAATCATTTTACTTATGAATAATAAGCCTCTCTATCTCTCTCTCTCTCTCTCTCTCTCTCCCTCTCATTAGTTTCCATCCGTCCCTGTCCTGACTTTGATGTTGTGAAGAAGCAGAAAGCCAGAAAGAAAACATGCTTTTATATGAGGGGATATTAAACACACAACATTGAAGCGATGAGAAATAAAAAGTGGAAGCAAAGAAAAAGTAAGAAAAGAAAAGAAATCAACTGAAGATTCAGATAAAGACAATAATTGTTAATTACAGATGAGACGTGAAATAATATCTGATATTACAAAATCACCTGTAATGTAAAGGATAATGTGTGTGTGTGTGTGTGTGTGTGTGTGTGTGTGTGCAGCTATGGTAGCACACTTAACATAAAGGGGTTATTTTATCTATTACTTTACTTAGCCACATCCTATTCGTTGCATGACCGGAGCCTAACCATGGAGAGAGAGAGAGAGAGAGAGAGAGAGAGAGAAGATTAACCGCTTCCCATGCAGGCTTAGTATCATCGGAATACGATGTGTGTTGGAAGGGTAATTCATGTGGAAATCAAACTGTTCTAGTTACGATGTGAACCTCGGAATGTGGCTATGTCGTTGGGACAACCAACAGGGTGCCAACAACTGCAGGCATGTTAAAGGATGCTTTATATATATATATATATATATATATATATATATATATATATATATATATATATATGGTGAGGAATTGGAAAATGTGAGTACGTTTAAGTACTTGGGTAATGTGATGAGTAAGGATGGAGGTTTGGAGGGTGAAGTGCTTGAAAGGGTACAGCAGGGAAGAAAGGTTGCTGGTTCTTTGAAAGCAGTGATAAGAAACAGGGAAGTGAGCATGGAAATGAAAAAGTTACTACATGACAGTATTGTAATACCAACTCTAACGTACGGAAGTGAAGCTTGGACATTGTTGGAAGGACACAAGTCAAGAGTGAGAGCAGTGAAAATGAGTTATATAAGAGGAGCCTGTGGAGTCACGTGGAGAGACAGGCTGACGAATGAGGATATAAAGAAGCGTTGTGGTGTGGATGTGGATGTGATAGGAAGCGTTATGAGGAACACACTGAGGTGGTTTGGCCATGTGGAGAGGATGGAGGGTGAAAGACTGACGAAGAGAGTGTATGTGAGTGAGGTGGAAGGGGGAAGAGGGAGGGGGAGGCCGAGGATGAGATGGAGGGATGGGGTGGAGAGGTATATGAGAGAGGGGGTGTGAGTTGGGAGCAGGGCAGTGAATTGGCGGGGGATAGGGCGACTTGGAGGCGATTTGTTTGTGGCCACCCCAAACGGGATTGAGGCGTCAGGCAATATATATATATATATATATATATATATATATATATATATATATATATATAGAGAGAGAGAGAGAGAGAGAGAGAGAGAGAGAGAGAGATACGGGGTCTTTCCAGGAAGAATGTGACCTTAGACTCTAAAAAAATATATATCTAACCTATTGAACTAGGACACTAATCCCCCACAAAGTAGGCTCCTTCTGACTTGACACTCATAGCCCAACGTTCTTTCCATCTCCTGAAACTTTTTTCCAGATAGTTTTTGGTATCTTTTGCACGTACTTCGTTGCATTCGTCATGATCTCTTCTCTCGGATGAACATTGCTCGTGACATGTTGGAGTATGCAAATCGCAATCCTGACGTTCTGAAGACTGTTAGCACTGGATGTGAGACTTGGGTGTACAGGGACGACCCAGAAACCGTAACACATTTGTCCCATGGGAAGCATGCAGTGTAGCCTCGGAAAAAAAAAGAATTACGACGGGTCTGCAGCAAGGTGAAATGCATTTAAGTATTGATTTTTTTTTCGACTACTGTGATGTTGCGCATCACGAATACGCACAAGAAGATCAAACTGTCGACAAACATTATTACGTCAACGTTATTCGTCTTCGTAATGCAGTCCAACGGAGGACACCAGACCTTTGGAAAGCAGTAAGTTGGATGTGCACCATAACAACGCCCCTGCCCATTCTCCTCAATTGATTCATGAATTTTTGGCCAAACCTAACATCCTGCAGGTCCGGCAGGCTCCCTACTCATCAGACATGGCTCAGTGAGAATTTTGGTTATCTCCCAAGCTCAAAACTCCGCTGAGGGATTCCCGATTTAAGACAAAAAAAGAGACCATGAAAAATGCCAAGAAGAACTGCAAACCGACTTCTGAAAAAACGTTTCAGGACGTGGAGAGAACGCTGGGCTACGTGTGTCAAGTCAGAATGAGCCTACTATGAGAGGGAGTAGTGTCCTAGCTCAACAGGTTAGCTATTTATTTTTTTTTAGAAAAGGTCTGATACTTTCTCTAGAGGCCTAGTATATATATTCTCTATTTCAAAAAGACCCACGTGTTAAAAAAAGAGACATAATCGATTTTTTCCGAAAATAAGAATGCAATGAAAAACACTGATTGTAGTGGGGAGGTCACCCGGTGATCTAAGACAGTCAGATTCTCAAATTTATTATGGTTATCCGAATGCAGTTTTATTCAGTTATGGCAACTCCTCAGAGCCAAGCTGTTAAGCAATAACCAGCTTGATCCTTTCATTACCTATGAAGCTACATCATATGTCTGGCTCAGGGAAGATGGACTTACCTGTCCTGCACTGTCCCAGGTCATCCTTGAGCAAGGTGTAGCACGCGTTAGCCCACCAAAATAAGGTAGTAGTTGGATGTTTATTATCGTCCGGGGAGATACTACAATGGGAATTACGTGGGTCACGACCAGATACCTGATCTTACACAAAATTGCCAGGCAAGGAACTCAACCACATTTACCAGGCAGTCAATCTCAAGGCTGACACACCTGCTCATATATATATATATATATATATATATATATATATATATATATATATATATATATATATATATATATATATATATATATATATATATATATATATATATATATATATATATATATATATATATATATTCTAAACACAGCTCATCCTCTTGTAAGCTATGTCTCCGCCAGTTTTATCATTTTTTTAAGCCCTTGCTGCCAACAGAATATTATATTTAGATCCAGGACCTCCAAATCTAGGCAAAGCAGGAAAAACATTATGTGAAGGGGAAAATACATGAAAAAAAAATAAATAAAATAAAAAAGTGGAGGACGAGGCGAAATTACTAGGTGGATAAAATACAACAGGAGAGCGAAAATTTTAGCTGAGATAAGAACTAAGTAACAATTTCTATTTCTCTTGCACCGTTAATACTCGTGAGTACCGGTCGATAATACTGCTTTGCAGGCAAATTAAGCTTTGGGTTTATTATTTGCGAGAGAGAGAGAGAGAAAGAAAGAGAGAGAGAGAGAGAGAGAGAGAGAGAGAGAGAGAGAGAGAGAGAGAGAGAGAGAGAGAGGGAGAGAGAGAAGTAAAGAAGAGGAGATACTCGCTGCTCCAGAGAATAACACTTTCCCATTCAAGACTATTTTGAGGGATAAGGTGGGAGTGGGGTTGAAGTGTTCGTCAGGGCTCAGTGTGTAGACCTACTTAAAATGTAGAAATAATGGTAGTCAAGCCATTCACTACAGTGTCAACATTATTTTTTCCTCGCAGTGACTACAGTGCTCATTTAATTGGCACTACCGTCAGATGATTCTGTTCAGCGTACGATCTTGCTCACGTAATGAAAAACTTTTGACCACACAGAGACGTAGAGAAAATGCACCCATGCCAGTCTTATTATGTAGAGTTGTAGAGTTTGACAGTGCAATTGATAATGAAGGATGGTAAGTAAAAAGGAAGTAAGAAGAGAGAGAGAGAGAGAGAGAGAGAGAGAGAGAGAGAGAGAGAGAGAGAGAGAGAGAGAGAGAGAGAGAGAGAGAAGGTTAAGGAGAGTTGGGAGACAGGAAATGTGAGCTGTTGAAAGGGAAGGAGAATGAGGGTGGATGGAAAATGAGAAGGGAAGAAGAGAAAGGATGGAAAGAGGGAGAGAAGGGATGAAGGGAAGGAAAAATGGAGGAGAAAATGAGATGGAGAAAAGGAGGAAAGAGAATGAAGGGTGAGGAGGAGGAAGAGATGGGAAGAAAATACATTAGTAGGAAGAAGGCAACAAGAATATGAGAGAATCGGTGAGAATGAGAGACGGAATGGAGGCAAGAATAAGGGAAGGGAAAGATGGAAGAAAAGGTAGGACGGGAAGGAGAATGTGATGAAATAGAGAAAAAAGAGAAACAAGGACGGGAAAGGTGGAGTTTGGGGCGTCGATAGCAAGGGTAATAATGAATGAAGGTGGTTGGAGAGGAGGAACGGAGAAGTAGAAGACTGGGAAAGGGAGAAGGAAGGGAGAGATGAGGGAATGAATGGAAGGAAAGAGAAGATAATTAAGGAAGGAGAGACAGGATGAATAGAGGAACTGATGGAACAATAGTTAAGAAAAGGAAAGAAGAGTGAGGAGGGCAGAAATTGTAAAATAACATAACAATGAGAACTGAACGGAAAGATACACACACACACACACACACACACACACACACACACACACACACACACACACATTGATATATTTACGTCCATCCACCCATCCATCATCCAATCCTACGTTGCCCCATGAAAAGAGTAGGAGTCCCTGGGTAGACAAGTTGGTCCTGACATTTAAGATGAGAGTGACCAGCCTCACTCATCCCTGCATGGCATTACGTGAGGAATAAACCCCAACCACAGCTTGGAGCAAACCCACACAAGCTCTTCTCAACAGGGTGGAGTTAAAGGCTTTTCGTCTCATTAACTCTCCTTCTCTTACTGATTCTCTTCAACCTCTGTCTCGTCGCCGCACTGTTGCATCTTTATCTCATTTATATCGCCACTTCAATGGTCACTGCTCCTCTGAAATGTCTGCATGCATTCCTCCACCTCGACGACGGGCGCGTAGCACCCGTCTAGCAGCAAACTCTCATCCCTTTTTCTGTCCAACTCTCTAATGCAAGAGTTAACCGTTACTCCCAGTCCTTCATTTATGCAACAGGTCAACTCTGGAACTGTCTCCCTCTGTCTGTATTTCCTGCTGCCTATGATCTCCAGTCTTTCAAATGCAGTGTGTCCAGGCATCTCGAAATGATCGGATCTTGAATTTGGCTCTCTATTGTATTCTGTTTTCCTCTTGGAGGGAACTGTTATTGCGGGCTCATGGCTTTTGGTTCCTTCTTCCTCGCATTAAAAAAAAAAAAAAAACAGATTGGAGCACTTTAATTGCCCACTAAATTACGAGGCGCCATAATTTGGTTATATGGCTACCTCCCAGCGTAGTAAATGGTTTCCTGGTGTACAGGAAACCATTTGGCCTGTCACTCAGTGTAGTGACCCATAGGCAGAACGAAGAGGAAAGAATGAAAGGAGAAGAAGGAAGGAAGAGAGGAAAGGGCAGACACCCGAAGAAGCACTTCAACGATTGAGTGGATGGTGAGCGCCCGCACCCAGCATAATATATATATATATATATATATATATATATATATATATATATATATATATATTATATATATAGAGAGAGAGAGAGAGAGAGAGAGAGAGAGAGAGAGAGAGAGAGAGAGAGACAGACAGAGACAGAGAGAGACAGAGAGAGGCAAATATTGACATTAACGGCACAAAGTGATATGGTGTTGACAGAAGAAAGATTAAAGGGAGAGAGGAGAGACAACTAGAGTTCGCGACGACTGGACACAAAATGGGAGTGTATAAATAAAACAAGAAGATCAAAGAAGTGTCTGCACAAAATTAAAAAGAGCGGACAGATATACGAGAAGATAAACCAGAGGAAATACAAGGAGTGGAAAAGGTAATTTAAGAAGACAGATTACAAAAATAAGTTGGAGGGAAAAAAGAAAAAAAACAAGTTTAATGACACATTAGGCAGTAAAAAACAATGAAGGCGCAGGAGAGAGAGTGAGAGGGGGGGAGGGGAGAATCAGTGATAGGTGGACGTACCTGTGTCATATTACAGAGGAGGGCGAGAAGCGAGGTTTAGTCCTACTCCTCCCCTTTTCCCGTCATTTTCCTTTCCTCCTCACTTCTCATCCTCTTGTTCTCTTCTCTCTTCCCCTTTTTGTTATTAAACCGTTCTGTCCCCTGTCTTCTGTTCTTCCTGTTCACTTATTCACTTCCTGCTTCTTTTCTCAGATATCATAGCCTCTCTTCTACACTTTTCTCGACTTGTTTTCATCAGTGCACATTCCCCTTCGCTTTCCTTGTACGTAGCCTTAAATTCTGTCAACATAGCTTTTCCTTAACAAGGCAGCTTTTATTTCAGTATTTTACTAGCCTTTGTTAGCTCTTTTATGGTTAAGCCTCTTTTTAACTTAATGAATTCGGAGACACTTTAATTATTTCATATTTGTTTCACACCAGACTGTATTATTTATCTCAGTAGTGAAGGAGTTACTGGAAGCTCTATGCATTGCAGCTTTATACTTCTTGTGTATGTTGAATAAAATCGTCTGGAGATTTTTAAAAATCTTGTCGAAATGCTCTATATATATATATATATATATATATGAAGGTATAAAAGAACAGAAATGGAAGTGGGCAGGCCATCTAACAAGAATAAGGGATAACCGATGGAGTAAGAGGCTGACGGACTGGACACCAAGAGAATGTAAGCGTAGCAGAAAAAGGCCAGACAGGAGATGGAGAAATAAGATAGAGAAATTTGCAGGGAAAACGTGGCAAAGATTGGCTCAGTCAAGGAATTCGTGGAAAAGGTTGGGGGAGGTCTTTGTTCAGTAGTGGACTAGTTATGGTTAATGATGATGATGATGATTAAATATATATATATATATATATATATATATATATATATATATATACATATATATATAAATGAAAATAAATAAATATAGATAGATAGATAGATAGATATGCTGTAGATATAGATATAGCCAAATAGATAGATATACATACATACATACATATACATACTAGATGCTACCCAAAAGTTCCAGTAATTTGAACAGAGGGAGCCAACCATTTGCAGTTTTGCCTTTTTCTGCTAGGAGGAGTCAGCAGCACCCCTTGTGAGTCAGGGTGGCCCCGGCCGTGTCTGTGAGTGGACGTGTTGTTGAGCTATGCTTGCTATTGTAACGTGGTGTGTAGGTGGTTCAGCGATTCTGCAATGGCGGACCTCACAAAACAAAGAACTTGTATCAAGTTCTGCTTCAAGATCAACAAGACGGCTGCAGAAACTCACCGGTTGCTTCAGCAAGCCTTTGGTGACAATGACATGTCCCAAAGCAGAACATTTCTCTGGTACAAGCAGTTCAATGAAGGACAAAAAAAGTGCGTCAAGTTCGCAGCAGTGTCAAGTCAATGTTGACCGTTTTCTTTTATATCCAAGGGACTGTTCACAAGGAATTCGTCCCACCCGGTCAATCTGTCAGTGGAAAGTTTTACTGTGAAGTTTTGCAGCGTCTGAGGGAGAACATCCTCTGGAAACATCCAGAACAGTGGAAGAACAAGGATTGGGGTGGGAAATGACTACCGTGTTGGTGGAAGCCAGGAACTGCCTGACAACAACTGATATGTGGGCGGGAGCGTTGTCATGACTTTTTTTTTTAATGAGAGGAAGAAGGAACCAAAGGCCGCTGTTATTGTTCCTTCCAAGAGAAAAACAAAATACGAGAGAGAGCCAAATTCAAGATCCGATCATTTCGAGATGCCTGGGCACACTACATTTGAAAGACTGGAGATTATAGGCAGCATGAAATACAGACAGAGGGAGACAGTTCCAGAGCTGACATGTTGCATAAATGAAGGACTGGGAGTAACGGTTAACTCTTGCATTAGAGAGTTGGACAGAAAAGGGATGAGAGTTTGCTGCTGGATGGGTGCTACGTGCCTATCGTAGAGGTGGAGGAAGACATGCAGACAGTTAACAGGAGCAGTGACCATTGAAGTAGCGATAGAAAAGAGATAAAGATGCAACAGTTCAATGAAGAGACAGAGATTGAAGGGAGTCAGTAAGATGATGAGAGTTAATGAGACGAAAAACCTTTGACTCCACCCTATTGAGAAAAGCTGTAAGTGGGGAGCCTCCCCACACATGAGAGTTGTACTCCACACAGGGGCAGATAAAACCCCTGTATAGAGTCAACAGTTGTGCAGGGGTAAAGAAGGAACAAAATCGGCTTAGCACACCTAATCTCTTGGAAGCAGATTTTACAAGAGACGTAATATGATCTTTCCAAGATAAGTCCCTAGTAAATGAAACCCCAAGCATATTCAAGGATGATGCATGATTAAGCTGAATATTATTAAACGTTAGTGGGTATACCTGTGGAAGATTTTGTTGCGTTGATAGGTGTAAAAACTGAGTCTTTGATGCATTAAAAACAACCAGATTATTTTTACCCCAGTCAAAGATGTGAGCCAAGTCAGACATTAGATGTATCATAGCCTCATCCCTGTTTGTTGTAGTAAATGCTGAGATGGACGTTGCGGGAACCAAATGGAAACGTGAAGGGTGGAGTCATCAGCGTATGAGTGGATAGAATTAGATGCACAGCTTTAGAAGGTCATTGATGAATGAAAGGAAGAGAGTTGGTGACAGGACAAAGCCCTGAGGAACACCATTGTTGATAGATCGAGGAGAAGAACGATGGCCGTCTACAAAAGCGGCTATTGGACGACCAGAAAGGAAGCTAGAGATGAAGGCACGGATAGAAGGATAGAAGCTGTAAGAGGGCAGTTTGGAAATTAAAGATTTACGCCAGTTTAGATCGATCGAAAGCCGTAGAGATGTCAAGTGCAATGGCAAAGCTTTCGCCAAAGTCCCGAAAGGAAGATGACCAGGAGTCTGAAAGGTAGGTGAGAAGATCGCCAGTGAAGCGTCTCTGACGGAACCCATACTGACAATCAGAAAGAGGGTTGTGATAGGAAAGATGCTTAAAATTTTTTCTAATAAGAATTGACTCGAAAACTTTTGAGATACAGGATGTTAAAGCAATTGGACGAGAGTTAGAGGATTGGGAATGGTCACATTTCTTTGGGGCTGGCTGAATGAGAGCAATCTTCCAGCAAGAAGGAAAGGTACAAGTTGATAGACAAAGGCGAAAGAGTTTGCCTAGGCAGGGTGCAAGCACAGAAGCACAGTTCTTGAGAATAACAGCAGGGACTCCATCCAGCCCATATGCCTTATTAGTACTGAGGCCGGCGATGGCAGAAAATACATCAGCTGAAGAGATTTTAATGTCAGCCATGAGGAAGTCAGAGTGGGGAAATAATGGAGGAACAGCACCGGAATCGTCTAAGGTGGAACTGGAGGAGAAAGTCTGAGCTAAGAGGTTTGCTTTATCAGTAGAAGAAATAGCTACAGAGCCATCAGAGTAGAAAAAAGGGGCAAAGGATGGCGAGGTAAAGTTGTTAGAAAGGTTTTTGGCAAAGTGCAAGAAGGAGCGGGAAGAATTTGAGTTGGAGAGTTGAGAGCATTTAGTACGGATGAAATTATTTTTAGCACAGCGAAGAACAGAATTAGCACTATTCCAGGCAGAAACGTATAAAAGATGTGATTCAGGGGTGCGTTGGCTCCGATACCTTTTATAGGCCCTCTCCTTTTTTGCGGACAGCATTAGAATAAGCATGATCAAACCAAGGCTTTCTTGCATTAGTCAAGGGAAATGAGAAAGGAATGTATGCTTCATTGCCCGAGAGAATAACCTCCGTAATGTGCATGGCACACCCAGATAGCTCCCGGCCATAGAGGCAATAATCATTCCACGGAAAATCAAAGAAGTATTGCCTGAGGGCTTCCCAATCTGCAGCTCCAAAGTGTCACAGTGGACGTTTCTTTGGAGGGTCCACAGGCCGTACCGGAGCGATAGGACAAATTAAGGTGATAAGGTTGTGATCGGGGGAGCCCAACGGAGAGAACAGATTAACAGTGTAAGCAGAAGGATTAGTTGTAAGGAAGGGGTCAAGTATGTTGGAGCTTTCTCCAAGACGGTCAGGGATACGGGCAGGATGCTGCACAAGCTGCTCTAGGTCATTAAGGATAGAAAAGGTGTAGGCTTCACCAGGTGGAACAGTGAAAGGAGAGGAGAGCCAAAGGTGGTTGTGAACATTGAAAGCTCCTAGAATGGAGATTTCAGAGAAAGGAAAAAAAGGATAGAATGTGTTCCATCGTAGAAGTAAGATAGTCAAAGAATTTTTTATGGTCAGTAGAATTAGGAGATAAGTAAACAGCGCAGATATATATAGTCAGAGAATGACAGGAAAGCCGAAGCCAGAGAGTAGAGAATTCAGATGAATCGAGTTCAGGAACACGAGAGGAAGATAAGTCGTTGGAAGGTGACAGTGAAAACTTGGTGGTAACTTTTTTTCCTACAACATTCAAATTACTAGAACTTTATATATATATATATATTTTTTTTTTTGGGGGGGATTGGTAGGCTGTTTGGTTGGCCTTACTTATTTTTTAACATATTCTGATGTGATAAACATATTCTTATAGGTAAAAATAATAAGTTTTTAGGAGGATAATTATGACTCCTTGATATAATAATATAATAAAAAATAAGTAAATGATAATAATAATAATAATAATAATAATAATAATAATAAAATAATAATAGTAATAATAAATAAATATATAATAAAATGTAATAAGATATTTTAGACCATTTTCCTTTATCTGCGATCTACTAACTGTTCAGATCTATTTACCATTGTAAAAGTAGCATAAAAAATTATAGTAAGTAAAGTTTTTTAAGTAAATCTTAAGGTATAAAAGAGTTTGTATTATCTATCTATCTATCTATAGCCCGACGCCTTAATCCCGCAAAGCGTGGCCGCAGACAAAACGCCTCCAAGTCGCTCTGTCACCCACCATTTGACTACCCTCCCCCCAACTCACCCCCCCTCCCTCATATACCTCTCAACTCCATCCCTCCACCTCATCCTCGGTCTACCCCTCCCTCTCCCTCCCTCCACCTCACCTACATACGCCCTCTTAGTCAGTCTTTCATTCTCCATTCTCCCCACATGTCCAAACCACCTCAGTGTATTTCTCCTAATCTTCTCAACCACATCCACATCCACCCCACAACGTTCCTTCACTTCTTCATTCGTCAACCTGTCCCTCCATGTCACTCCACACGCTCCTCTCAGTAACTCATTTCCACTGCTCTCATTCTTGACTTGTTCCCCTCTTGCAAGGTCCACGCCTCGCTTCCATACGTCAGGGTAGGGATCACAACACTATCATGCAGTGACTTCTTAACTTCCATACTCACCTCCCTATATCTCATCACTGCTTTCAGTGAACCAACAACCTTCCTTCCCTACTGTACCCTTTCACGCACTTCATCCCCCAAACTTCCATCCTTACTCATCACACTACCCAAGTACTTGAAGGCACTCACACTCTCCATATCCTCACCATCCAACCTCACTGTACATTCTGTGACTTCATTCCTCTCAAACACCATAACTTTACTCTTGTTTACATTAACTTTCAGCTTCCTCCTCCTACACACTGTCCCAAATTCATTCACCAAACCTTGCAACTTCCATTCATCTTCACTCAACAATACTGTATCATCAGCAACACCGGAAGCTTCCAAATCTCACCCTCATTCATTTGAGCCACCCCCACATCCACTGCCCTACCCTGCACCTCCTTTTCAACCACATCCATGTATATATTAAACAGCCATGGAGACATCACACAACCCTGTTTCAGTCCCACATTGAGATAAAAAAATTCACTCAGCTCACCAACCACTCGCACCGTAGCCCTAGCTCCTTCGTACATACTCTTCACAGTATTGAACAATTTCCCCTCCACTCCATATATTCACAATACCTTCCACATACCTTGCCTATCTATTCTGTCATAAGCTTTCTCCAAGTCCATGAAGGCAGCATACACTTTCTTTCCCTTCTCTAGATACCTCTCCACTAAACATTTTAGAACAAATATCAGACCTACACACCCTTTTCCCTTCCTAAATCCCCCTTGTTCTTCTCCAACTAGCTCCTCTGTCATATGCCTAACCCTATCAATGAGTATTCTACCATATATTTTACCAGTCACACTAAGAAGGCAAATACCCCTATGGTTACCACATACTTCTCTCTCCCCTTTTCCTTTATAAAGGAACAATTATACCTGATTTCCAGTCCTCTGGAACCCTTCCCTCGTCCAAAGCCAATCTACACAACTTCCATATTCATTCCACAACAATCTCACCTCCATACCTCAGGATTTCACCATACACTTCATCAATTCCTGGGACCTTCCCCAACTTGATCTTCTTCATTGCTTCCACTACTTCCGTCCTACTGATCTCTTCCTCCCTCCTCTCATCTCTCCTTCTCCCAGCCATTCCCCAACCACTTATACTCGCACTGCTCTCACTCTCTACATTCAACAAATCCACAAAGTGCTCCTTCCATCTCCTCAATTTCTGTCTCTTCTCCACCAACAATCTATTATTCCTATCTTTCACTCCCCTACTATTTCCCCTTTCACACTGCCTAACTTTCTTTACCTCCTTCCAAAACAATTTCTTACTCTCCCTCCATTTCACACTCAGATTCCTCCCAAACTCTTCATCCACTTTCTTCTTACTCTCCTTCCCCCTCTCATCACCTCCCTTCTCCTACTCACATATACCTCTCTCTTCTCTCTCTCATCTTCTCCCCTACCTCTACTCACTAACCATTCGCTATATGCCTTCTTCTTTTGTTCCACAGCTCGTTTCACCTCATCATTCCACCATGCTGTCCCTTGCACACCCTTGCATCTCCTCCTCATTCCACAAACCACCTCACGCTGCGCCTAACTCTTCCGTAAATATCTTACATACTTCTTCCACCCCTTCCATCTGCTCTAGCTCATACCTTCCCAATCTTTCTTCCACTATGCTCTTATACTCTGCCATTTTCTCACTATCTTGCAAATTCTCCACTCTTCTCATAGGAGCTGTTTCCTCCTGTATTCCCCTTCGTCTCCTCAACCATTTTCTTCGCAGCTTCACCTTGTCCATCACTAAGTGATAGTCTGAGACTCCATTCCCCCACCCTCTCCACACTCTTGCATCCAACACTTGTCTTCTCATTCGCTCATCCACACACACGTAGTCTATCATTGCCTTTCGTTCAACAAGTTCACCATCCATCCTCCTCATTACTCTCCATGTATACCGGTGGATCATCTTATGTTTATAGGAGGTGTTGGCTATTGCCAACCCCTTACCAGCACAGACGTCCACCAAAGCACTACCATTCCCATCTACGTCAGCTTGCACACCCCACTGACCAACCACTCCATCCACTCGTACATTCCCAACTTTGCCATTCATGTCTCCAATCAAAAGCACTCTCTCGCTCCTCTCAAATTTGTCCATACATGCTTCTACTCTCACCCAAAACTCATCTTTCACTCTTGCCACTCGGTCCTCTGTCGGAGCATATACACACACAATCGCCCATGCTTGTATACCTACTTTCATCTTCACCCACACAATTCTTGCACCCACTGTTCCATACTCTCTTATATTCTCCTTCCACTTCTTGCTTATCATCAGACATACTCCCTGTATTGCCCTCTCATTCTCATTAACTCCTGCACATATACCTAAACCATATTCCCATTCTCTCACCCTTTCACCTTACCATTTAGTTTCAGTCAATCCACATAATTATATCCACTCTTGCATCCTCAAGCACTTGAACAACCTCTCTCTCTCTTTCACTTCATCATTCACTCCTCTCACATTCCACGTTCCCACCCTCAGAATGTCCTTTGTCAGTTCCTTAGTCGTCAACTCATGGTCCGTCCTGGTCCGAGGCGCTTTATTCACTTGTTTAGTTAGTTCTTTTTATCGGGTGGGGCACTAACCCACGACCAACCCTTTTAGTCGCCTCGTACGACAAGCAGGGATACTGGGGGAGTATTCTTGAAACCCCCCTTCCCCCAGGGGGTATTATGCCAATCAATAATAACGGCCATACCACATTGAGTACACCGCTTCCCGTCCGATCAGCGAAGTTAAGCAATGTTGGGTCTGGTTAGTACTTGGATGGGTGACCGCCTGGGAACACCAGATGCTGTTGGCATCCCTACGTGTCAAGTGGGGTTGGTGGAGGGTTAGTGCCCCTCCCTGTAAAACAATTAACTCTAAGCCGTTGGCCACCCCGTCTGGGATACATGGCGTCTGGCAATGAATGAATGAAAATGAATAATATCATGAGGTGAAACAGGCTGTGGCACAAAAGAAGAAAGCATACAATGAATGGATGAGAAATAGGGGCATGGAAGAAGTTGAGAGGCGGAAGAGGGAGTTATATGTGGAAAGAAAGAGAGAGGTGAAAAGATTAGTAAGAGAGAGTAAGAAGAGAGTGGATGAGGAATTTGGAAGGAATTTGAGTGTAAAGTGGAGGGACTGTAAGAAAATGTTCTGGAGAGAAGTGAAAAGAGTAAGACAGGGTGGAAATGAAGTTAGTAGGGGAGTGAAAGATAAAAATGGTAGATTACTAGTGGAGAAGGGAGAAAAAGTGAGCAGATGGAGAGAACACTTTAAGGAATTGTTGAACGTAGAGGATGGAAGTAATGCGAGTATAAGTGGCTGGGGAATGGCTGGGAGAAGGAGGGAGGTGAGAGGACAGGAAGAAATCAGTAGGATAGAAGTTGTGGAAGCAATGAAGAAAGTTAAATCGGGGAAAGCCCCAGAAATTGATGGAGTGTGTGGTGAAATGCTGAAGCATGGAGGAGAGATAGTAGTAGAATGGATGTGGAAGATGTGCAGATTGGCCTTGGAGGAAGGTAGAGTCCCGGAGGATTGGAAGTCAGGTATAATTATTCCCTTGTACAAAGGAAAAGGGGAAAAAGAAGTGTGTGGTAATCATAGGGACATTTGTCTTCTTAGTATAATAGGAAAAGTGTAAGGTATGATACTTATAGACAGAGTTAGAGAAAGAACAGATAAATTAGTTGGAGAAGAACAGGGAGGCTTTAGGAAGGGAAGAGGTTGTGTAGATCAGATATTCATTCTTAGATCTTTAGTGGAAAAGTTTCTAGAGAAGGGAAAGAAGTTGTATGTGGCATTCATGGATTTGGAGAAAGCATATGACAGGGTGGATAGACAAGGATTGTGGAAAGTGTTAAGAATATATGGAGTAGATGGGAAGTTGTTGAATGCTGTGAAGAGTATGTACGATGGTGCGAAGGCTGCAGTGCGTGTGGATGGTGAACTAAGTGAATTTTTCTCTTTGAAAGTTGGTTTGAAACAGGGATGTGTCATGTCTCCATGGTTGTTCAATCTGTACATGGATGGGGTAATAAAAGAGGTACAAGGTAGGGTAGTGGATGTTGGAGTGGCCCTGGTGAGAGAGGACAGTGTTTGGAAACTCCCTGTACTGTTGTTTGCAGATGATACTGTGTTGTTGAGTGAAGACGAAGGGGAGCTGCAAGGCTTGGTGGATGAGTTTGAGAGAGTGTGTAAGAAACGGAATCTAAAGGTGAATGTAGGGAAGAGTAAAGTGATGGTCTTTGAGAGAGGTGAAGTTAGTGAAAACTATTTGGAATGCAGCAAATACCAGAATACCTTTGGTTAGTGAAAAATATGCTTTGGATAAACTGGTAAAGCAATGGAACAATGTTCCAAGGAGACTGCAAAGTCTGCATTAGTCTCTCAGTTTAATAACAGAATGGATAAACTGTTTGACCTTTGCAAGTGCAAATGGAATATTTATGATTTTGCTGAGCAATCCTGTGACAGCTGTGAATATCAAGCTCATGTGTTTTGTACCTGTCCAAGAGATGAGAAGGTACCCCTAATGGAGCTGAAATTCATGCAGTTCCAAAGAAACGAATTTGGGGATAAAAGTGATATGCAGATAGGTTCTTTGGATGCCTCTGAATCAAGAAGACAGACCAGATTGTTGGAAAGAAAAGAAAGAGAATCTCATCCCAAGAGAGCTAGGAGCAACGGTGATGAAGTTTTGCTTGAGATAGATCAGGAAAATTCAGAAGAAATGGACTTCCAGGATGAACATGACAACAAGGATGAACCAGATGTTATGTTTGACAGACCAAGTTCACGTAACTACTTAGATGTTTCAAGAATAAGTTCAGCTGCAGTGAGGTACATTGTTTCAAAAAGAGGAGCAACAGCTGCTAGTGCTGCAACCCTTGCTGCTACCAGATTGCTCAAGGAAGAGTGTGATATTGTAACTGATCAGAACAAAATATGAAGATCCAAAACTAAGGTAATGAGAGAAAAACAAGTGGAGGATTAGTTGAAGTTGGAAGAATCTAATATTCGGGGGATATTGTTTGATGGAAGGAAGGATTTGGCAAAGTTCATGAAGGAAGGTGAGGATGGTAAACTCCATCCATCTGAGAAGAAGAAGGTTCAGAGACAAGGGGCAACTATCTGTTCCATTTTACAGTTGATCCTAAGGTGAGAACAAGAACTGCTGCAGAACAAATAGCTGTTTTGCTATATGAATGGATTGTGGACCATGGCTTCGAGGAATCTTTACTTGCTATAGGAGGTGACTCCACCGATGTAAATACTGGATAGAAAGGAGGCACCATACACTTTCTTGAGAAGAAACTAGGAAGGAAACTTATTTGTTCATTTGTACTCTACACACAAACGAATTGCTGGAGAGACATCTAATGATTGACCTAGATGGTCATTTCAGACACGATCTCGGGTCCAGTTAGAAAGCTCTTGAGTAAGCTTACCTCCCTCAAAGTCAAAGATAAGATAACAAAACTGGGTGTTGAAATAGACCTTATTGAGCTGGATTTAGAAATTGTATAATCTCTTTCACATGATCAGAAGTACCTCTATGAGATTACAAGTGCAATCAAATTGGAACCTTTCCTAATTACCTGAAAGTGAGGGAGACTGGACAACACAGTCATGCAAGATGGCTTAACCTAGCTAACAGACTACGCAGGGCCTGGTGCTCAGAACACAATTTCCCCCAAGATGTTGCACAGAATCTCAGACTTTTGGTTGAGTTTACTGTGAGAATGTATTCACCTCTTTGGTTTGAGATTAAGATAAAGCACAGCTGGATTGAAGGCCCTTATTACATCTTGAAGCAAATGCAACTTGTTCGCAAGCAGACGCAGGAAGTGCAAGATATTGTGATGCCCTATGTGCAGTCATCAGCTTGGAATGCTCACAGTGAAAACGTTCTTCATTGTTGTGCAGTTCTGACCCTGGAGACCGAGGATTTGCAGTGGATACAGTTTTGAAACTCCGTGGTGATTCTGAATTTGGAGACACAAGTGTGAGGTCTAGGAACAATCCAGAGCTGAACACAACTGCAACCACACTTGTTGATCTTACTGACTGGTCCATTGATGTTCCTGAGCCTCTACTCACCTGTTTCTTGTCAAAAGAGAAACTTTCTAATATAAGGGTTGACCCTATGAAGGTTCCAGAGTTTCCTGCTCACGGCCAGTCTATTGAACGATGTGTTTAAGAAGTCACCAAAGCATCTGCAACAGTCTATGAAGAAAAGATATGGTTTCATCAGAGCTACCCTTGCTCACAGAAATGTCTTACCTGTCAATTATTCTAAGCAGGAGTTGATTTTGATTACTGAATAAACGTTTTTTTTTTTTTTGTCGTTACTTGATGCTATAATTGTGAGAGAAAGTTTGCTTCATGTGAGCTATAATTTTGAGAAAATGGCATAAAACGTTCATTTTGGGGTATATTTACATGTTTCGACTATCTATTAGGGGTTTTCCGGGTCCGGAAATCATTTTATTGCACTTACAGGAAGAGTAAGACAATTCAGTTAAGGATATTTAACATCACAAAATTCCAATTTTCGACGATTTTTTGTCCGAAATTTGAACAGAAATTACCCCTCTTAGACCAACCTCGGTGCTCACTGGGAAGATTTTGATGAATTCTGCCTTGCAACAAATATTGTATAAGTATGACCCACCAATATATATATATATATATATATATATATATATATATATATATATATATATATATATATATATATATATATATATATATATATATATATATATAAAGTACTCCCCCGCTGTTTTGGTGGGTTAGGCTTCTAAGACCACCGTGGTTGGGAAAACCGCCCTTGATGAAATTAATATTATATGGGGAAGACAAGGAAACCATGGTCGAAGGCAAAAGGGGTATATCATGAAAAAATATAGTATTTTTCTGGGATTCATTGCAAAATATTGCACCAAATAATCATAAACAAATAACAGTGTGGTTGAAAGTGATTTACAATGCAATTTTAGAATAACGAAGGTCATTACTTGGGTAGAGTGCCTTTTTTTTTTTTTATGCGAGGAAGAAGGAACCAAAGGCCATGACCCCGCAGTAAGAGTTCCCTCCAAGAGAAAAACAAAATACAAGAGAGAGTCAAATTCAAGATCCATTCATTTTGAGATGCCTGGATACACTGCGTTTGAAAGACTGAAGATTATAAGCAACTGGAAATGCAGACAGAGGGAGACAGTTACAGAGTTGACCTGTTGCATAAATGAAAGACTGGGAGTAACGGTTAACTCTTGCATTAGAGAGATGGACAGAAAAGGGATGAGAGTTTGCTGCTAGACGGGTGCTACGCGCCCGTCGTAGAGGTGGAGGAATGCAAGCAGACAGTTCTGAGGAGCAGTGACCATTGAAGTAGCGATAGAAAAGAGATAAAGATGCAACAGTTCAATGAAGAGACAGAAATTGAAGGGAGTCAGTAAGAGGAGGAGAGTTAATGAGACGAAAAGCCTTAGACTCCACCCTATTGAGAAGAGCTGTATGTGGGGAGCCTTCCCACAGATGTGAGTTGTACTCCACACAGGGGCGGATAAAACCCCTGTATAGAGTCAACAATTATGCAGGGGTAAAGAAAGAACGGAGTCGGCTTATATATGTATATATATATATATATATATATATATATATATATATATATATATATATATATATATATATTTATTTATATATACACAGCGTATATATATACACTAGCCGAAAAGGTCCGCCACTGGGCGGACTTTTTCGGCTAGCTTCTGCGGAGGGCTGATTGGGCCTTCGGCCACTATACCGAATGTAACTTTTCAACATACAATTAATCCTAATAAATTATATACCAAAACACTCGCTGGATCATGCTTATAACAGAATATGTATCATATGTGGGGGTTGACCTTAAGGGAGCCGAGTTTATAGGTAACAAACATACTCTCACCTTTATTATCTATCTATATTAATATATATATACATATATATATATATATATATATATATATATATATATATATATATATATATATATATATATATATATATATATATATATATATATATATAATTAGGATCCCACTTCTACCTGGCGCATCCCCAGCTAGCAGGTGCATCCCTTGGTGGCAGGTAAGGGAACGCCTCATGGATATAATGAGGTACTGTCACAGTTGGCTCAGACCATGGGACTCTCTATAAATACTAGATTGGGCTTCAAACATGCTGAATAAGGGGACACAAAAATTGCATCTCTTCAATAGCTATATGGTAGAGAGGGGAGATTATTTCCCATAGTCCCCACAACCAACACATGAATTGTACAGATAATGACTTTACAAGCACTCCCTCGTCTACTAAGTGTCCAAATGCATTGTCTCCTGTGCTTACGGGCAGTATGCCGCTGAAGGTGATTAGGCACTATCTCGGCAAATCTGAGGCCGGGACATTAAACAAACTGAAATCATAGAAGATCTTTGCATACAATGTCAAAATGCTCACAGAAGATTAAAACTTCAAACCTTAAAGACAGGAATAGAAAACATTTGTTGGGATATTATAGGTCTCAGAGAGATTCATAGAAAATGAATAAAAATTTTAATTCCACTCCAAGACAGCAGCCACCCATTTAGCTTCAGAGGAAGCCAGAAGGAAGGAGTTGGGTGTGTAGGACTTCCACTCAGCAATAATCTCGCAGGAACACTATTTAATTCAACAGTATGTCAGACCAACTAGTACGGATTGTAATTAGACTATGCAAAAGATACACCCTGACAGTAATACAAGTATATGCACCCAGTTCTCAAAGCACAGATGAAGAAACAGGAACATTGTATGATGACATCTCCAAGATTATGGAAGAAACAATGACCAGATATACTCATACAGTACTTTTGGGAGACTCCAATGCATAAGCTGCTGGTAAATCGAAAAATGTAGAAACAATTATTGGAAAATTCGGAGTAGGAGAGAGGAGTGACTAAGATTTAATGGTGATAAGTTTTGCTCAAATGTAAAACTTGAAAATATTGCACACATTCTTCTACAAGAGAACAAGGAGCAACTGGATATACAGAAGCCCAAATCGAGAAACAATGAATGAAATCGACTTCATTTTAAGAGATAAGAACAACAGTCACTAATATCACAGTTATCAGCATGGTAGACAAAGAAAGTGAATGGCTGCACAGTCAGATTCAATTTCAGAAGTGAAAGAAAGGTGCTGGTTAAAAATTAACGAGTATGCTCAATAAAAATACAAGACACCTGCCTTTCAGTTAGAAATAAAGGACAGATTTCACGTTGTATGTCACACTGAGAGTGACACTGATGAGTTGAATGATAGGGTAGCAAAACTGTCAATGAGTAGGAGGTAGTAGGGAAATATAATATAACCATTTCAAACAAGTAGACCCCAGGAGAGGTAGTTGTAGCAGATTTACTGTCGGATGAACAAGAAGTTTAAAACGTTATGCTCACTTATTTATCCAAATTATTAAGAGAAAGAAATGATCAAAGCATGATGAACTGCAATAGTTTTTTTACTAGAGAGGCGACTCAAGATCATACTAATTATTGATCTGTTAGCCTATTATTCGTTATTGAAATCTCCTCATTATCTTCCTGATGGACTTTGTAACAACAAATTTGGAATGAACCCACCCTCATGGGTAGCAGGATTTCGAAGTGGGCATTAGACTGCTGATCAGTAACACACAATGCATTGGATATATAAGAAAACTACAAAATATAAAAAATCAGTGTGCTTTGGTTTTGTTCATTATGAAAAGACTTTCGACTGAGTGGAGCACATAGCAACTGTGATTACTGTAATTGCAGGAACAAGAAGTAAAAGAGACCAGCGTTAAACTACTCAAACACATTTACAGAAAGGACACTGCTACTGTTGTTAGGTAAAGACAAAGAACAAATTAAGATTGAAAAAAGGTAACATCAGAGAGGTACAATTTCACCATTCTGAACGGCATGCCTTGAAAGCATATTCAGAGAGATTGAATGGAAGAACAAAGGAGAAAACTTACCATTTACATTTTCCAGACGGAGAAGCAACAGCGACACTGTAAGAACTGTTAAATGTCCTAAACAGAGAGCCTCAAAGTAGGGCTAAAGATGGACGAGAGTAAAACTAATGTTTAATCCATATGCACCAAAGATACTAAAACTTGTGGCAGGCTATGAGAACGTAATAAAGAGTCTCATTACAACTGGATGGAAAGATTTCGGAAAACATAAAGATGTCATGAAAAGTATGAAACGAAAAGTATGTAACGAATGTACAATCATCCAAGTTGTGACGTACTGCTGTGAGTCCTTGCAACTGACAAAATCTAAGGAAAACAGACTAATCTGTTCTTAAATGGCAATGGAAAGGTCAGTGTTGGGAATATCTCTTCCAGTCTTTAATAGACATCAAGAGATTAAATTGGGTGTGAGAGCACACTAATGGCAAAGGCATTATAGAAGTTATAAAAGAAAAGAAATGGAAGTGGGTAGTTCCTATAGCAGGAACAGCAGATAACCGCCGAAGAAGGAGGATGACTTCCCAGACTCCAAAAGAGTGCAGCAATACTAGAAAATAGCAGGATAAGAGTTGCAGACAGAGACGTTTGCAAGCAAAACCTGGTAGGTACTGGCTTAGTCAAGGAATATATACCTACAGCCAAAATACACCATCTTATGCGACTAGGGCAGCAGGGCTCTGGCTTAAGAGGGTAAAGGGCAGTGGTTCTCAACCAGGGGTAAATATACTCCCATGACTGGGGTATATATATTGATTCCAAAATGCAGTAATATCTGAAATATTTGCCAAAAAATAAACTTGCTGAGACACTGCGGCTGCAGTGTTTCTGCGTATATTGTTTCTGGTGTTTTTGTTTCATTCTGACTGATGTAAGTGAATCGTAATTTGTGTTCCTTTATCAAAGTTAATTTTTTACAGTATCTTTACAGTAAATGTATTTGCTATTTTCGTATTTTGTACGATTTTGCCTTTTACTATGAAGGAGTCTGGGGGAAAGACTAGTTACATATAGCCATGATGGTAAATGCCAGAAGAAAGGTTGAGAATCACTGGTCTAGGGAGATGTGGAGGATGGGGTGGCCTTGCCATCCTTTTTTGCACCCTCCTTTTTTGCACCCTCCTTATCCCAACCCAGAAAAGGACGCAATTCTCTCTCTCTCTCTCTCTCTCTCTCTCTCTCTCTCTCTCTCTCTACATGCATGCATATATTTTCACACAAATACATACATTGTTAACTTTTCTGTTATTCATCTCAAGTTGAATGCCTAATGCTTCTCATTGCAATACTCAAACAGAACTGACATTTTCTGTTTTATATATATATATATATATATATATATATATATATATATATATATATATATATAGATAGATAGATAGATAGATAGATAGATAGAAGGATATATATATATATATATATATATATATATATATATATATATATATATATATATATATATATATATATATATATATATATATATATATATATTGCCGTGTGCAGGTGTCACGGGCATTATGTTTGAGTGTAACCTGCGGACTGTAATATCGAGTCACCACACTGCAGGGTTGGGGTGATATAAGAGTTTAGCATTCAAATTCGGATACGGATATTTCAGATATGTAAAAATACGCGTACAGTGCAAAAAAATACCTGAATTCGAATGCGAACTCGAATACTTTATGAAAGTATTCATGAATATTCATTGTTAAAAATGAATTCTAAATATAGGTCAGCCTAGGACCGAACTAATGTCGATAGATGAAGCCGAGAGGTCTGACTAGTTTGAGAGATATTGTAGGCGTATCGTAGATTAATGGCTGCCCCTCCATCACCAGTGGAGTGTAACGTGGGCCGCTGCTAGTAATATGGTGGGGCGTCGAGTAGAGTGAATGGGTTGCTCTCTCTCTATATATCACGTTCCCTCTCTGTGTATTCTTTTATCTTAAGTGAGGCGAGTTATAGTCACTTTTTGGGTTACAGAGTTTTATTGTACGAAGTTCGATAGAGATGTGACTGACAGCGTAACGTAACTTGACGGCGAACCTCTTGGCTGACCTTTAACACCTAGCCTACCTTCTGCCCTCGATAGTACTCTGTCTGTCTGTCTGTCTGTCTGTCTGTCTGTCTCTCTCTCTCTCTGAATCTCCTACTCCTTGTTTTGGGACTTGTATCCCCTTCTGACTTTCTGCTAAAGTGTGTAGGCGTACGTGTGTGTGTGCGTGCGTGTTTGTGTATGTACAGTAGGGTCTCTCACGCTTCCGTCACGTGATTGTCTAGTTTGCATCAGGTCATCCAGTGTTTGGAATACTTGAATGTCAGGCTACTGGGAAGTGTTCTTTATCTCTTCCTGAAGAACTTAGACATAACTACCTGCTAGTTACATATTGTACTAGTGTTACATATTAACAAGTGTTACATATGACATATATAATGCCTATACTAAAGTTATGCAATGGTAAATGACTTCATGACTGGTGCCAGTATTCAGCACCAGGATATCAAACATATCCAAAGTACAACATCTGACATATTCGTGTGTCACCCTAGCAGTCTGGTTACAGCAGAAACACAACAGAAGAGTTTAAAAGATATTTTTGAGTGATGGAATTTTTATGTGAAGCGAACTGGTGCAGCTGTTTCAAATTTCAAGGTAATGTGACGAAGAAAAACTGGTGAAGGGAATGAGAAGAAGAGAGTATTAGGCAAATTTATGAAATGCATGAAAACTATTATTTATCCCCCTCTATAGCCAGACGCCTTAATCCTGTACGGGATGGTCACAAACAAATCGCTCCCATGTCACCCTGTCTCCTCCCATTTCGCTGTCCCCTCCCCCCAACAAAATATTACATCCCCCTCCTCAAATGCCTCTCTACAACCTACTGAAAAATTAACAGATAATTAAAATTTTGAGAAAATAAAGTATTAATTTTGTGTATAATTAAAGCATGCAAATACTTCATCACCCGCAGAATATACGGATACCATTGTATCCCCGACATACGAGTATGTCCATTATTCATACTGAATACCAGGACTGTCCAGAAAGAAACTGAACTTAAAATAATATTACCTTCAGCGTAATCAGACTTACCTCCTTCAAGATGCTCTCCACTATTCATACAACGTTCCTAACTTATCTAAAAATGGAATGCATAATCCTTTCACATAGCCTTATCTTGAGACTCGTGAGACTTGGCCCCATCCTTATTGTGTGATGCATCTCCTCTCTTCATCGGATGGTCCCAATCACTTCTTTGCATGAACGTGTATATACCGCTTTGTTGAGGAAATGAAATATTTTCAACTCTGTCCCTGGGAAAAGTACTTTAATATTATTGATCGTCTCCATATCCAGGAAAAAAGTTCAAGTCCTTGGTTGAAGGACAAACAGTCCATTGCTTGAGAAATATTACTAGTTCTGCAGATGCTCTTTGAGATGCTGCAGTAGGTTAGAGGTAGTTCCATCTGAAGTTTAATTGTTTTTCCCCAATACTCACAGCATGCTGTGATGGTACCGCTTCTGCCTTGGGAAAATGAATTGTTCGTATACCACTGATGTCTGCTTGGATAGGATCTTACAATATCTGCATAATTAAATTAAGTGGTGTTACACAGAACGATGCCAGTAGTCAATCTGTGAGTTAAAATTATAGAACCTGGAGAGAGAATAAATGTTATGAAATTATAGCACGACTATCCATGCACAGGTAGAATCGACTCCTTACACAGTGACTATACCCACCTTCTTATTTTTTTTTTATCAATAAGATAGACAGATTTTGTCATTTTAACTTAAGCCATTGACATAATTTACTACTTGATGCTAAGATTCGTGCTCTACAGTATATCTTGGCTCTACAATTTCGTTAGCCCACACACAAATTCAAGCTCTTTCGTATAGATGGCAGAAGACAAAACTTCTCACTGAGTATTTACCAACATCTCACTCGTCCTCACTCGGTACCAATGCGCCTTGGACACGTTTAGCAGTACCAGCTCAAACGTACTGGACATGTTGAACACCACCACCTTCATACGGTTCACACCACATTCCATTTTACAGCAATGCTTTGTCAGCCCCTATTTCACAGCCTATTGTAATACCTCATAATGCGTTGAAAGTGAAGTTAGCAATCAAATCTATGGTTACTTCTGGCAACAAATTAGGACTCTGACAAATTTTCTGACGAATATGAATACTTTGCCCAAGAATTCGAAAACAAATGCAAATACTGTGATATCTAATAACAATAATTCTAACACGCATGTGAATTAACATAAATGCGGTATTCGAATGTATTCGAGTAAGAATACTTAACATAAAAACGCCATCCCTTTTCCACTTTCATGAGTAACGGGACAGTGGGCAATGCTTCCGAAACCCAATGATGCGATATTCGTAGCCCAATGATCTGTTCAGAATATTATGGAAGACTTTTGTCATTATTCGACAGTATAGTTGGTGGATATTATTGTTCATGATTGTACGCATTAATAAAATTATGACCTATGTGTGTCAACTCTGGAACTGTCTCCCTCTGTCTATATTTCCTGCTTCCTATGATCTCCAGTTTTTCAAACGTAGTGTGTCCAGGCATCTCGAAATGATCTGATCTTGAATTTGACTCTCTCTTGTATTTTGTTTTTCTTTTGGAAGGAACAGTTTTGCGGGATCATTGCCTTTGGTTCCTTCTTCCTCAGATAAAAAAAAAAAAATGTGTTCCTTCTACATATGTGTTCTTATATTTGTTACCGTCAGCACATTTGAGGAACATTGTGTCTTCATTGCCCCCACCCTATCCTTTATATTTATTTATTTTTTGCTGACACTGACGATTAGAGATCTATGTTTAAGTGAGTGTATATCAATGTGTGCCTTTGTTAGGAAATATTTTGTTTGTGTGTATGTATTTATGTATGCCAGTATTCCACCACTTTTTTATACATCAAGGTCTTGTCTTTGCTGCTTTTCACATTTACATTAAGAAAGAAGCTCTCTGGTCGAAAGGGATTCGCATTTGCAAATCTGTGTCTGGTTTGATGCTGATGCGACCCTGACGGAGAACTGAGTGAGGCAGGAGGACCCTACTGGAGGGAGAGGGAGTGAGAGAGAATGAGAGGGAGAGTAAAGATTGAGAGAGAGAGGAAGAGGAGACGGGCGGAAGGAAATAGGGCAAAGAGGAATGAAGGGGCCTCTTGTAGAGAAGAGAGGGAGTGTGGATATGTTTGTTGTGATGGAGGGAAAATGGGATTAACAGAGGCATGTTTGTCAAACACTTAGAAAAAATATATATATTCAAAGATTAAAACCATTATTTTCTTTCTTTTTTTTTTTGAACAACTGCTGCTACCTTATGAAATTACTGGATTTATATTTCAACGACATACTGATTAAGTTCGACAAGACCATGTCCACTGAAGCTGACTATTTTCCTTGTCAAAAATCGTTCTATAAAATTCCGCACAAAATACTTTGCAGACACTGAAGACTCCCTGTAGTAGTTGCATTCTGATTTAGTCAGCTGATAATTAACATACTTCACACAGAGTCACAATATATGTGGAAGAACAAAAATGGATGGATGTTACTGGCAGAACATCATAACGTTGAATGTTGGTTTCATTTAGCTTGTACACAAAAAAAAAAAAAAATCGCAGAATACTTGAGTTCCAAACTATTAAAATTTGTTTGTTAAATAAATGTTGGTAACATATGGATTTACCTTCACAAAGGCTGGTGCTAAGTATAGGTATTTAGCGGTTGTTGTTAATCAACCCCAGTCTGTCTGGAGATGCATCAACTGCAAGCAAGCAACTGCCCCAGTGCAGCCGACCAGGACAGTGAATTGATGTTCCCATGTGGCTGACAGCTGTTTCTTACAGCATGTCACTGGGTACAATGAGGGGAATTAGTTCCCGCAAGGACGCCTCATTTGAGTCACTTTCCAGTTAACGGGGACACCAAAGTTGGCTCTACTTCACTCTCTAATCTGTTTGTATGGTCACCATCCAATGTTATAAATGTTTTCCTGGGTTACAGGAAACAGTTGGGCATGTCACTCAGTGCAGACCTAACTAAGATGGAAAGAAGACTTATAAAATGATAGGAAGGAAAGGGAAAACTAGTTAGAGAGGAGGGCAGGCACAAGACAGAGTGTGAATTGGGAAGGACAATGTAGGCAGCACTACATCAAGTGAGTGGATAATGGTCACCACCAACAAGCATGAAAATCGCAGCGTTATGAAAAATTATCACCTTAACAATTAAAATGGTAGAAAAGAATTACATGATCTAAAACCAAGTGACCAGTGTGCAGAGACTGCTAAGAAAGCAGCTAATTTAACTTGATTCTTTATTAGAGCATTTGAATATAAATCAGATAATAGCATATTATGCTTGTACAGTGCCCTAGTATACCTATACAGCACTTCGAGTATCGTGTTTAGTTCTGGTCAACCTTAATACCAGAGAGAGAGGGGAAGGGGGAGGAGCTAAAAAGACTCAGTAGAATATAGGAAATGATAAGAAAAATGATACTTGTACTGAGAAATATACCCTAGAAGGAAAGTCTAAAAGAACTGTATCTGCTTCCCTTTGTAATGGCCCGAATGCATGAAAAAAACTTGAGCCTTAGTTGGAGCTTGAGTCGGTCTTAAGGGCGGTACTATGAAAACTAAACGCCAGTATTGCTAAATGTGAACGTTTGACGTTCCCGTGTTTCGTACCATAAATATACTTGCTGTTCACGCCAAACGTTCGTCTGCTGGTTATGGCGTAAAATAGTATTGGAATGTGACAAGATAAATACCACAAGCAGAGCTGGGTACTAAATACACTGAATGTATTTAAACACTGAATACTAAATACATGGGGGAAATTTATTTAAACACTATATACTAAATACATTTTATGAATTTAAATACTAATTACTATATACATCAATTGTATTTAAATACATTTGTAAATACATTTTAAATACACACAAATTTTAACATACAGTATGTATTCAGTAATTGGTATTCAGTAGATGATAGGAGAATGAACATAACTTTAGACTGTGAGTTGCTTGAGGAGGTAGAGTGTTTTAAGTATTTAGGGTCACATGTTACTGTGGATTAAGAAATAGATGCAAAAGTGAAGTTTAGAATGAACGAAGCAGGAAAGGTGCTGGGAGGAATGAAAAGTGTTTAGATGTTCAGTTAGAATGGGCGTAAAGAGAAGGTTGTATGAGGGTGTTGTGATGCCGACTGCGTTATATGGGGCTGAAACATGGTATATGGGTGTAGCAGAGAGGAAAAGTTTGAATGTAATGGAGATGAGGTGTCTGAGGTGTATGTATGAAGTGACGCGTATGGATTAAGTGAGAAATGATGAAGTGCGAAGGAGAGCTGGAGTTGTGCGGGAGATGGCTGATCGAGCTGAGCGGAGGGTGTTGCGATTGTTTGGACATATGGAGGGAATGAATGATGAGCGATTGGTGAAACAGTTAACTGGACCCTATGTGAGAGGTGTAAGGCTGAGAGGAAGACCACGAATAGGATGGATGGACAGTCTGAAGACAGCGTTGGATGTGAGAGGGATGTCCATCGAGCAAGGAAGAGTGGCAGAGCATTATGGAAATGATTGGAGAGAAACTGTGAATGAAAAAATGATGACGCAGCCCTAACGGGTTATTCTCACACATTTGGTCTGATCAACTGATCAGGTCAGGTGTGGGTAAGGGGATGAGACCATTATGAAGTGGCAGGGGTAAAGCAGCTCTGCTGTCGGGCCCTGCTATGGATGTCGCTGATTGCATTGCACAGTTGACCCTCGTGCAGTGTGGTGCAATGAGGATCTGCCCCTTCTCCCCTTGGGGCTAAGATGTAAATGAATGTGTGTGTATGGATGAGTAAATTCGGAGTGTGTCATCCTGTCATGGCTAGTTCCCTCTTTTGGGGGGAAGCAGCCTAGGTATATAGATAGATAGATTCAGTAATTCATGATTAACTATATAAAATGCTTGATAAAGGAAACTTTCCCATTATATATTTTCCTTTTTAGAACAAAACAAGAAGTAAGGAACTTGGAGCTTACAATGTACAGATGTCGGAATAAGTTCGTTTCCTTTTCCATGTTTGTAACACTGCTCGATGGAGAGCTATCCCCTCCTCCTCCCTTCCTCATAGTCCCACACTCCCACCCAACCCCCCCACTTTTCTCTCCGACCCCATAACCCCACCCGATGCCCTCTATACTCTCGCTCACAGGTTTCTGTACTTCAAGCACCTCTCTGATTACGTGTAGTCCGAACAACCCATAAAGGAATAGTGTAGTAAATATCATAAACCAAGTTAGGAAAAGGTTTACTACACTGAGAGAGAGAGAGAGAGAGAGAGAGAGAGGAGTAACAAGGAAAAGTTAGGATCTTAATGACTATGCAGTCCATACCGTGGAGATACATCTCGTTTGCCTGGGAATGCATATCCAATTCACGGATATTCTAGTGTAAGATCCTGCCGATGAATCCCTTAAACTTCTCTACTGTAGTGTTAACAACGTCCATGTTGGGTCAGGTCCATGTGGAGCAGATCTTGCACGTGAAAAAGTTTTCACGTAAGTCTGCTGGTAATTTTTTTTCATTTACAGCTTCCAGTCATGGTTGTATCCCAAGTCCGTGTTAAGAGTAAGCAACTTTCTATGTAATGATTGTGAAACCCATTCAGATTTTGAACACTTTAACTAGTTGACCTCGTAGTCTACGAGTTTCTACTAAAAAAAAGTCCCACAGCCCTCATGCGAACCTGATACCTTAATCTCCTGAACTCTTTTTAAGTCGACGTATGTCTTTTTCAAACGACAAAAATTCCACAGCAACTCAGGAAGTGGCCGTATTAAGGAGATACAGACTATGAGAACACTCTCTTTTTTTCTAGAGGGAGAGAGAGAGAGAGAGAGAGAGAGAGAGAGAGACTTTGAATGGTAAGAACAATCAGGAGAAATACTGATAAAAAAAAGTGAGTGATAGAGGAAAAAAACCGCAGGTAAAATAATGGAACAGTGTTATAGGAGTGACGCAGGGACGGAAGCACACACACACACACACACACACACACACACACACTTTCTGAATATTTGTCGACCTATCTGTCTGTGCCTGTCTGTGTACTTCCCCCCCCCCCTACTTTCTGAATATTTTTCAACCTATCTGTTTGTGCCTGTCTGAGCACTGCCCACCTCTCTCTCTCTCTCTCTCTCTCTTTCTCTCCTCTCTCTCTCTCTGCATCCTTTGTCTCATCCCCAGTTTCCTTTTCCTTCCTTCCCCTTCCTTCATAGCTATCTGCTCATTTCTTACCTTCCTCCCTCTCTCTTTCCTTTCCTTTGTCTCTCTCCCCCTCTGTCACTCCCCCCTTACCCCACGCATCTTTTCTTTCTCCCTCCCTGTGTTACAACTTTGTCTTACTTTTTTCATCTGTCACATATCTTACCTTTTTTTCTCCATTACTCTTTCCCTATTTCTTTACTTGTACTAAATCCATTTCCTTCACTGCATTCTTCCCCTAGTAATAACTGCATGCTCTTTTTCTCTCTCCTCTCTCCGTCTTTCCCTGTCACCCTAAATCTCTTCTTTCATTCCGCTCTTCCCACTGTCTTTCCCTCCCTCCCTCCCTCTTCCTCCCCTTGTCTTCCATTCTTAACATCCCCCTTCTCTTTCTTACCCCCCAAATTAACCTATTTTCTTCCCACCCTTAATCTCTACTTTCTCTCCGCAAATTTCTCTGTTCCTCTCCCTCCCTTTATACTTGAATGTTACATTTGTTCTACTAAGCCTCAGTACTTTTGTCTTTTCCGGCTTAGTTCTTTCCCTGCATCCTTGCCAGAATAACACACTTTCTTCCTCCTCCCTGTTACCTTGCCTCCTTTTCTAATTTTTCTCATTGTCGTTCTCAGTATTCCGTTCCGTAGCTCTCTTTCCCACTTTCTCCTTTTGTTATCCCTGTTTCTATGTTTGCTCCATTCCCCCTTTCTCTCAGCTGTCTCCCCTTTTGTCTCTACTTCCTTGACTCCTATTTCTATTCACATCTCCCTTTTCTCTTTCCCTTTCACACTGCTTGTATCTCATTTCATCTCTCACTGTCTCTTCTCCTCACTCTCTGCTTCTTTTCTTAGCTCTCGTTGTTCTCATTTTTCTACTTGCTTTCCCTCTCCGCAAGTCGTTCCCAGTCTTTTAACTCTCTCTCTCTCTCTCTCTCTCTCTCTCTCTCTCTCTCTCTCACACACACACACACACACACACACACACACACACACACACACACACACACACACACACACACACACACACACACACACACACACACACACAACACGGAGATTGTAAGTACATGCTTTGTACCTTAAGTATTGCAAAATGGATACATACTTTAGTAAAGCAAATTTGGAAAAGAAAAGGGATAAAGGTAAAAAGCAAAATGATGATTTCTACCAAGAACTGGTTGAAGTAGAGACTCACAATAGACTGGTCGAACTTGTAAACAAACTAGAAATGGCTTTCAAAAATGAAATTGATGAAATAAAGAAGCAGATGCACTTGCAAAAGGAAGAAATAGAAAAACTAGGAAGGGAGGCCAATAAGAAAGACACAACCATCAGTGAACTAACAGTGGAATTGAGTACACTTAGGAAGAAAATGAGTGAAATGGCAAGTACAGTAGTCAATCACGAGAGTGTTATGGAAGAGTTCAAAAATGACACAGAGACAATTAGGCAAGTTAGCAGTCTTATTGACCAGAGCAGTGATATTGAGGAGAAGATAACACAAGTGAATGAAGCTGTGCAAAGCTACAAAAATGATGTAGAAACCACGTATGCTGAAATGGTGAAAGTAAAGAAAGACTTAGAAACAAGGGTGGAGGGAAAAAAGCATCAAAAAGGAGGTGAAAAGAATAATCCAAAACAATCCAAAGTTAGTCAGAGATTCAGTAGAGATAAACAAATCAATATTAATCACTGGTATAGAAGGGAAGATGTTAAAAACAAGATCACAAGAGACAAAAAGGAGATGACAAATGTAATGAACTTACTGAAAGAAGTATCAGAGGAAATCTGTAGTAAAGACATAGAGGAACACAAAAGGTTAGGGAAATACGAGAAAAGCAAGACAAGACCTCTAAAGGTGACTTTCCAGAGTGTAAACACTGTGGAAGAGATGCTAAAAAATGCAAAGAATCTTATGGAAAAAGAGGAGTTCAAAAATGTATGGATAAAAAGATGCCTAACACAAGAGGAACTGGAACTACTGAAAGAGAAAAGGTAGGAAGCAAAAACAAAAAATGAGGGAAGATCAGAAGAGGAGAAGAAGAAATTTTTTTACAAAGTAATAGGATTGCAGGTACGAAAGTGGTACACAAACAGGATGGAAGAAAAAGGAGGAAGGTAGTAGAACCATGTCATGACAAGTATATAAACAAGATGATAAAGTTGATGTACTCAAATGTGGATGGAATGGTATCTAAATTACTAGAGATGAATGATTATGTCAGAGAAAATGAACCACAAATAATATGCCTAACTGAAACAAAATTAACACCAAGGATATCCAATGACATACTAAACTTAGAGGAATACAATATATGGAGAAGAGACATAAATTTAAAAAAAGGAGGAGGAATTATAATATTAACTAAGAAAAATCTAAAAGTCAAGGAAATAAAACTAGATATACCATCACAAGTAGAACTGATTGCAGTAGAGATCGACACATCTGAAGGTAAAGTAATTGTAGCCAATTTGTACATGCCACCCAGATCAAACACATGGGAAAGAAACGAATATGAGGACCTGGCAGAGAGTACAATTCAGAGTATAAGATCATTGCTACATAAAATGGAAGAGAAATCGGAAAGAATTATACTAACTGGGGACTTCAATACAAATATAAATTGGAATACTCTAGATATAAATAGCCAAGAAAGCTGTTGGGACCAAAATCTCCTGGATCTCGTACAAGAGTTTTTCTTAACGCAACATGTGAGGGAAACCACCAGAAAAAGAGGACTTGATGTACCTTCAGTGCTAGATCTAATATTTACTAGGCAAGAAAATGATATTGACAGTTTAATATATCACCCTCCACTCGGCAAAAGCGATCATGCAGTACTAAATTATAACTTCAGGATAGCATATGACATAGTAAACAGCAATGACAGTTACAAAAAGAGCCTAAACTATAAAAAGGGAAATTATCAAGACCTAAAGAAGTATTTCTTAGAAGTTGACTGGGAAAATGAGCTTAGAGGACAAGATTTAAATGCTGTATATAAAAAATTTTGTGAATTTTATGAAATAGGAGTCCAGAAGTACATCCCACAGTACAAAGAAGCAGATAAGAAAATACAGAAATGGTTCAATACAGAATGTAAAAAATCAAAAGAAAGAAGAGATTTGTTGTGGAATAGATACAGAAGACACAATAGTGAAAGGGCGTATAATAATTACAAACAGGCAAGAAACGATTATGCAAGAATAAGGAGGGAAGCCCAAAAACAGTTTGAGGAGGATATAATAAATAAAAGTAGTGATCAACCAAAGCTGTTTTACAGCTATATCAGAAGCAAAACCAAAGTAAAAGATATAATACAATCCATTACGGACGAGGGAATCACTTATACACAAGAGAAAGATATTTGTGAAGCACTAAATAAGAATTTCCAATTAGTTTTTACAGAAGAAAAAAATTTTGAGAGGGACTATGTGGAACACGCATGTCCACACATACTACCAGATATACAAATAGCAGAAAAAGTAATACAGGAAGAGTTAAGTAGATTAGACAGAGGAAAAGCAAGTGGTCCTGATGAAATTTCATGTTGGGTATTACGAGAATGTGCAAAGGAGTTAAGTAAACCATTATTTATAATTTTCAAGAAATCCTTGAGTCAAGGTAAACTACCTGATATTTGGAAAAGCAAATATTGTCCCCTTATTCAAGAAAGGAAATAGACAAAATCCACTCAACTACCGACCAGTATCACTGACCAGTGTTGTAAGCAAGGTATTAGAAAAACTTATAAGAAAAGCTTGGGTAAATCATCTAGAAGAACACAGTATGATAACAGAAAGACAGTTTGGTTTCAGAAAAGGAAAATCATGTGTTACTAATCTGTTGAGCTACTATGACCGAGTAACAAACACAATACAGGAAAGGGAAGGATGGGTGGACAGTATCTATTTAGATTTCAAGAAAGCTTTTGACACAGTACCACACCAAAGACTTTTATGGAAACTGTACCATCAAGGAGGAATTCGAGGCAAACTGTTTCGTTGGATGCAAGACTTTCTCATAAAAAGAGAAATGAGGACAGTACTAGTGGGAAACTACTCATCATGGAAAGAAGTGACTAGTGGAGTACCACAGGGTTCAGTGCTGACACCAATCATCTTTTTAGTGTATATAAATGATATAGACAGTAACACTGGAAATGAGAGATATCTGAATATGTTTGCAGATGATGCAAAAATACAAAGGAGAATTACTAACACAGACTCTTGCAAAGAGCTACAAGAAGAATTAAATAAACTTCATGAATGGAGTAGTATATGGTAAATGGAATTCAATGTGGACAAGTGTCATGTAATCAAGTTTGGTAAAAGTGGAAAAAGACCTGATTGGGATTATAAGTTAGGAAATAAAACCCTATACACATCAGAAAGAGAGAAAGACCTAGGTGTGATTATCAATAATAGACTATCTCCGGCTGACCACATCAGCGAGAAGGTACGGAACATGTATACACTGCTTGCAAATATGAGAATAGCATTCACATACATAAATGAAGACATGCTAAGAAGGATAACAACATCATTCATTAGACCAACCCTGGAATATGCATCAGTAGTCTGGAGTCCTCATCTCAAAAAGCATATAGACAAGATTGAAAAAGTTCAAAGGGCCGCTACAAGATGGATACCAAGCTTAAGGGACCTAAGCTACGAAGAAAGACTAAATAAACTGAATCTACCAACTTTACAGGAGAGAAGGAAAAGAGGTGACATGATAATGCTATATAAGTGCATATCAGGAAAGGAGAAAATAGACTTAAATTATTACTTAACATATGGAGAAGCATCAGCAAGAGGACACTGCAAAAAACTGCATAAGAAGAGAGGTGATAAAGACGTAAGGAAATTCAATTTCCCAAACAGAGCATTGATCAATGGAATGCACCACCGAATGAAATAGTGTGTGCCAAAACAATTCACAAATTTAAGGATATGTACGATAAATATGGTTTAAGACACGGGACAGTACGAGCTTGACTCATTCCTGTAAAGATACAATTAGGTAAGAACAATTAGGTAAGGTAAGAACACACACACACAGTGTAGTAAACCTTTTCCTAACTTGGTTTATGATATATACTGTACTATTCCTTTATTAGTTGTTCGGACAACACGTAATTAGAAAGGTGCTTGAAGTACAGAAACCCCTAGCTGGCTATAAGCGAGAGTATGGAGGGCATTGGATGGGGTTATGGGGTCGGAGAGAAAAGTGGGGGGGTTGGGCGGGAGTGTGGGACTATGAGGAAGGAAGGAGGAGGGGATAGCTCTCCATCGAGCAGTGTTACAAACACCTTACTCCACATAAAAGGAAACGAACTTATTCTGACGTCTGTACATCCAGTGAAATATTGCACTCATTATATCATTGCATATTGAGTAACATAACTAACAGTTAATAAGTAGATGAGACATAAACGTAAATGTAAGACAAACATAAGGCATCTTAAGAATTCTCATTTACTGTATTTTACAGTTGCTGTGCATCAAAACCAATGTTTCAAAAGTTTCATCTGAAAAAGAGTTTCTTTGGGAGTCAGAGTGGTTCCCAGAAATGAGAATAGACCGTTTCCAGTGACGTCACAGAAATCACGTGGTTTTGTTGATGACTCCATATTGGATGGCAAACTCCTCGTAGTAGTGGCTGTCCAGACATGGATGTCAGAGACTGAACCGTCTGATATATGCAGAAGTCTGGATCAATGTCACCAAGATCTGTACAGAAACAAGATAAAGTGTTTGAGGCTGGACGCCTACACCATATCTAGGGAGAAATTCACCCGTTTCAAGTACGTGAGACCGAAACCAGATCTCAGGTATGGCGATCTCTATCACTATTTGGTGAACACCCCGTGAAAGTTCACCAGGGCATCCCTCAAGGTAAATATGTGTAATATGTCTAGCTGGAATTGACATACAGTACATGTAAATCGTCATGGTAATCAGTAAATTATTATTGCCGGGCCAAGGGGAGGGATTGTATTCACTGGGAATCGAGTAGTTGATGGATGAGTGGACGGTGGGGGCGTGGGAGTGCAGGAAGGAGGTGGAGGGAGGGTGGGGGTAGGATTAGGGTGGGTTTGGGGGGTGCGGGGGTGGAGGATGGGGGTGAGGGTGTGGGGGAGGGTTGGGGATGGGTGTTAAGGGGTGGGACGGGTAGGGGGTGGAGGTGAAGGGGGTTGGGTGGTGGTAGGGGTATTTTTGGGGGCTGGGGGCTTGTGTTGGGGAGTTGGGGGCATGGGGTGTGGGGGGGGTTCGAAGGTGGGGGTTAAGGGGTTGTTGGGGGGTGGGAGTGAGGGGTGGTGGGATATGATGGTGTGGTATGGGTGGCAGTGGGAGGGTCGGGGTGGCGATGGGGGAGTTGGGGTGGCAGTGGGAGGGTGGTGGGGGTGTGTAGGTGGGATGGGGATGTGTGTGAGATGGTTGGGTGGCAGTGGGGGGGATGGGGGTGAGGATGGAGGAGGTGGGAGTGGCTCACCTGATATGAAATGCCTGCTACAGAGTCAGGTGTAGGCCGTCAGTTGTCAATTCTCACTCTTCATGGCAACTATCCACTTCTGTTGCCTTTCCTAATTGGTTGGAAACCGGCAGAAGTGTACCCCACTTCCATTTTTCTGCCATGTCTTACAGGCGAAGGCACAACAGTGGAATGCCATTGTGGAATCTGCAATTCACTCTCTCTAGACGTCCAACAATTTGCAGTCCAGTACGGCGTCATAAACAAAAGTCACATGACCCGTGACGTCACGTGAAAAAGATCTATAGCCGCTCAACCGGTGCCGAAGATGGTATGTCGTGTAGTGGAGGAACAGTCTTTTTATGAGAGGATGTTTTCCCAAACTGTTGACTGTCCGATCAGAATCTTGCAGAAGTGCCAATACTTTCATGTCTGCAGATGATTCAGTATAGGAACTATTGCAAACTTAAAATGCCAAAATTAAGAGAACAACAGTAAAAAATATAGTTTATGATTCACACTGAAAATATGCCAGAAATATAGCCGGCCGGTACCTGGCATATGGAATAGACATTTTCATACCAACCGCTCCCGAATAGGGCCAAACTGGCATAATTATGCCAGACTTGGCAACCTGACTGACGGAACTGAACTCGTGATTCACTGTTCAGGGTTGCCAGATAGCTGGATGGGTTTATGGCCAAATTTCCTGGTAAAAAAGGATGTACATTTTTATATTTTCAGGATTAGGATACCTTGTATATGAATACTCATTGAGGTATTTGTATACTATAATTATATACATGAAAACCAATGTATTTATAAATACAGTTCTAAATAAACAAATGTATTTAAATACATATTTAAATACAAACGTATTTAAATACTGCCCAGCTCTGAACGTGATCTGCATCATCATCGCTATCGCCATCGCTGTCAGTCATCATAATCATCCTCATCATCCATATTGGTAAGATCAATGTCACCCACCCATTGAACACCATCTCGTGTTTTGGTAGATTATTACTGCTAGTACACCAAACAATTCTGTTCGGCTCAGTCGATCACCCCGCAGAAAAGCGGTAAAAAAGTATTGCATCCCACTCCTTCCTTTCGGTTAAGTCTGTTCTAAATTGAGTAAGCCTCTGTGAACACAAGAGGTATTTTATTTAATTATTGGTATTATTCACAAAATTATTTCGTTTAGCTACGGGGAATTCCAGTAGACAAGTGTTTGCACACAATCTCGATTTGCCTTTGTGCTTCTAAGAATGTCCTCAGGTTAATAAAGACGTTTGAATGTCGTCTGAATAAAACTCTCAAGTGCATCCATGGCAGTGAAACTGTAAAAATCACGTGCAGTTACCAAGCGCATAAGAGATAATATCCTCATGATGACGTGGCTAATTACACATTTTTTATGTTTACCACCTTCCCAATCAACTTGGTGCACAACAGAAGCCTGTCAACAGCTGGCACACCCTACTGACCAACCACTCCATCTACTCGTACATTCCCAACTTTGCCATTCATGTCTCCAATCAAAAGCATTCTCTCGCTCCTCTCAAACTTCTCCACACATGCTTCTACTGTCGCCCCAAACTCATCTTTCACTCTTGCCATTCGGTCCTCTGTCGGCACATACGCACATACAATCACCCACGCTTGTATACCTACTTTCATCCTCACCCATACAATCATTGCACCCATTGTTCCATACTCTCTTATATTCTCCTTCCACTTCTTGCATATCATCAGACATACTCTTTCTCTTGTCTTCTCATTCTCATTAACTCCAGCATATATATGTAAACCACATTCCCACTCTCTCACCCTTTCACCTTACCATTTAGTTTCAGTCAATCCACATATATGCACTCTTGCATCCTCAAGCACCTGAACAATCTCTCTCTCTTCCACTTCATCATTCACTCCTCTCACACTCCATGTCCCCATCCTCAGAATGTGCTTTTTCCTTTCCTTAGTCGTCAACGCATGGTCCGTCCTGGTCCGAGGCGCTTTATTCACTTGTTTAGTTAGTTCTTTTTACGGAGTGGGGCACTAACCCACGACCAACCCTTTTAGTCGCCTCGTACGACAAGCAGGGATACTGGGGGAGTATTCTTGAAACCCCCCTAGCGCCAGGGGATACTGAAAGTAAAAAATGAATAAAAGTGTGGCAGTGTCCACAACAGAATGTACTCATTGAACACGTGTACTTGGGAACAAAAGCTCCTTGCTACTGCAACTCTTTCCTAAGCTGGTAGAGGCTTGGTATGTCTCTTGATGTGTAAATACAGCTCTTTGATATAATGCATCAGGGAGGAATGTGACGGACTTTCCTTAATATTGAAGGAGAAGCAGTACAATGGTAGACCAGCTGCTGCCACTGACTATACACTCGCGAGTGTAGATCCTGCCATCCCTCTCTTCCAACCCTTGACTGGAGGAAGTCGCAGTCAGGGATCTACATAGAATACATGTTTTTCGTTGTTTTTTGCTTGACTTCAGACAATATCGTTAAGGTCTTGGAAACTCACCTCGGAAAAAAAAAAAATCTAAAAACTTTCTGAACTGACTTTTCGCCCAAAAATTACGGTTATTTTTTTCCAGCTAACACCAGACGACTTTATTAACCTCAGAGAAACATATAATAGTAATTATCATATTATTTTGGTTATTCTATTTATCTTCTTCACTTCCCTTTAATGGGATGACTTTTCTTTTCTTCCACTCTTTCTATCATTATCCACCTCTTGGATGTAATCACTGAACTGATTGGAACAATCTGGTCGGAACGCATAATACTGCTCAGGGACGATTAACTGGTAATTTTTGCACTAAGTGTCTGATATAAACAGCCTAGCTCCGGGCACCTACGTTGCTGATGTTGCAATAGATAACTGGATGATACAATTATTGCTGTTGTCGGACGCTTTATTCAGGTCATGGGAGACTTGTTACAGCAAAATGGGTAATGGAATTTGTGTCCACTCCCTTCACAGCCAGCCCACTCTGCTACTCCGAATTAAACCCTTCTGGTGATAGCAAGAATGAAATATTATATATATTTTATATGTCATCGCACCTGCTTGCCTGGGCAGGAATTGGATATACTTCTTTGTTGGTTTGGTGCAGAACTCTTGGATCGTTTGTAAAATTCCCACCCATTTGAACCCTGACGAAATGGCCTTTTTTCTATTACGTGAGATTACAGAACCAGTCATAAATAAAAAACGTTATTTTTCGGAGACCCATTCCCTCGTGATTTTTTTCTTTTACTGTTGTGGATGTGAGGCAGGAAATAAATAAAAAAATGATAGCTAAGAAAAGGGAGAAACGGAAGGAGAAGTAAGGAGAGGAGAGGGAAAGGAGAAGGAATAGAAAGAGAAGAAACAGTAGGAAACAAAAGTGAACGCAGTGCAGGAGGCGAGGAGAGAAAATACGAAGTAAGAGAGAAAGGTGAAGAAAGAGGACAGCAAAAAGAAAGAATGGTGATTAGTGTCATAACTCAGGGGACGGGGCATCATGGGGATGAAGGTCCACCAATTTTTGCCTGAATCGCAAGACACAAGGATAAAGGTAGCCACGCTCATTATCTTGTTGAATCTTTCAAATAAACCTTCACTACACCCAGACCATTAATGCTACAGCACCCCATTTTGCTGTTTACACTCCCATTACCCCTCCTCACCCTTACAGCCATTTTAGCTCATCCCATCAACATTTTCTGTTCCCCACGCTCATTTGTTTAACCCTAAGACATTCAGTATTTGAAGAATATTTTAAATGTAAAATCAACTTTCACGACAATCAAGTAACTTAACCTGTACCTCCCATAGCCATTAGGTATAGTTTCCTCGCCCAGCCTCACCATCCACCAATACTCCAGCCCATCCCACCCACTCCTATGCTCACCACACACATTACAGTTTTTTGTCCTCAGGATGGTTCCGTGGTGCTACGCAGGACACTCAGTCGACGAGCGCGCTTATTTCATAAAAATGAAATTCAGCCTTAAAGTCATAATAGTGACTACCGCAAAAGCCCTGTCCTTTAAACTTTTGCTTTTCATTCATATTTGATGTTCGATTTAGGGCATAAAACTGATGGTCCATTACATGAAGACCAAAATTCCTAGTACGTGGACACTTCTTCACTTGCTCCCATATCGGCACCAATCAACACCGTCCATATGCAATACATGCCAGGGCTTTCTCTTTCAGAACATTTGTGATGGTATTTACAGATGTTTTTATGACATGTCGGTGGACCTTCTGTAAGATGAGAAAAGTCTCTTTTTAACGGAATTCAGATAGGCATACAGTAACTTACCAAGTCTGGGAACAAACTAGCGTTTTTTTTCGGACAGAAGGCGACTACTCTAACCACTCGTTAATGCAACATGTGGCGTAATTCTGCCTTTGTTGGATAACAGTCTTCTACACACAGTAAACATGGGAGGATTTCAGAAATCGTAAGCCTGTAACCTCTCTGAAATATAAATCCTCGATAAGGCTCTGAAGGTAACCGAAACAAGAGTAAACGTTAAGGGGAAGGGAAAGAAATTGCAGAAATGGTCAAGAGGGAGATATGGAAACGAGAGAAATGGTATAGAAGAAGGTAAAAATGCAGGTAAAAATACAGAGTGTGAGATGTAGGCCCGTAGAGTTTTCATCAGGATTTCAGGTTAATCTTAAAGACTCCGTATTACTACTTCATGCTTTAGTGGGAGCTTAGGTGTTACACCCACGGAGTGTAGTTGATCTCTAACTTTCATACAATCTTTCAGGTACGGGTAGAGAGTTTCCTTTGTGCGTGTTGCCTAAGTGTCACGCCTACAATATTTACAGATAGATCTGTCTCTTCAGCAGAATTTGAGAGAGGTCTGCTGACCTCATCCTGACTCAGGAAGTCCACAGATGCCTCAGCACAAACCATTCGGTTGCTTACTCGTACAAGAGGGAGGTAAGAAAACAGGACAAAAGGTATACAGCGTGGTAAGGAAACCGGGAAGAAAAGATAGAGAAGTAAGGAAACAGAAGAAAAGGTATAGAGCCAGATTTGAATACAGGTAAAAAAAGACAGGGAGGAAGGTAGGAAAACAAGAGAAAAGGTATAATGCGAGGTAACGGAAGAGGGAAGAAAAGATAGGAAGGGAGGTAAGGAATCAGACGAAAATCTATACAAGGAAGTAAGGAAACAGGGGAAAAGGCTGTTATGTATGAAATGGTAGAGGTAGGGAGATACAAATACGAAACACACACACACACACACACACACACACACACACACACACACACACACACAGGTTATGATGATATATCCCCCAAAGTTTTAAGATATACATCAGATGTAATATCTAAACCTTTGACTCATATAATCAACCTTACATTGAAAACAAGTATGTTTCCTGATCACTTAAAAAAGGCCAAAATTATTCCTACATATAAGACAGGTAGCAGAAGTGATATTAATAATTATCGCCCAATCTCTATACTACCAGCTTTCAGTAAAATATTTGAAAAAGTAATTGCTGTTAGATTAATACATTACCTTGAGGAAAATAACCTACTATCTGAATACCAACATGGGTTTCGTACAGATCGATCAACAGAATCTGCAATATTACAGTTTGTTAACAATGTTTATAAGTTCTTAGAAGAAAAGTATTATGTAGTTAGGGTATTTATTGACTTATCGAAAGCTTTTGACACATTAGATCACAAAATTCTAACTGATAAGTTGGAACATATTGGAATAGGAGGTGTCCCACTAAAACTAGTTCATAGTTATCTCAGTAATAGAATGCAATGTGTTTTTTGTAACAATAATTTCTCGCCGTTTAAATCATTATCAAAAGGTGTACCACAAGGGTCTATCTTTGGGCCACTTCTTTTTCTAATATACATTAATGATATAGTAAATACCAGCACAAAATTTAAGTTTACGATATGTGCTGATGATATTAATCTCTTGTTGGCAGACAAAAAAATAAATTACCTACAATCAAACTTGCTCTTGGAATTAAATTTAATAAATGAATGGATAAAATCTAATAAATTAAAGCTTAATGTATCTAAAACAAAATATATTTTCTTTAAACACTGATCAGTAAAAAATTCTTTGCCACCATTACTACTTGATGGTGAAACTATAAAAAATGTCAATAAAATAAAATTTCTTGGTATACTCATAGATGAGACTTTAAATTATAAATATCATATAGATGAAATATGTTTAAAGTTATCCAAAGTGTGTGGTGTATTATACAAAGTCCTTTATAATCTAACAACAGAGGCTATGGTCAGCATTTATTATACACTATGTTATCCTTACCTCATGTACTGTTTAGCCATATGGCCATGTACTTGGCCACCATTTTTGAACAAAATAATAGTAGATCAGAAAAAAAATTTAAGATGTATATATTTTCTAGGTAAATTCGATTCAACAACCCCAATATTTTCAAATACAAAATTGTTGAACTTTGAAAATATTCATAAGTATTTTACATTACTACTGATGTATAAGACCTTAAGAGTCTATGTAAGGAATGAAATATTTAAGTTTATAGAAAACCCATATAATACTCGTAGTAATAGCATTAATTTATGCTCTCCACAATTTAGAACAACCCTCTTCAAGAACAGTATAATATCTTTCGGCCCTCAACTATTTAATGGTTTACCAATAGATAAAAAAAATTCTCCTTAAGCCAAGTAATATCCAAACATTTAAAAGGGAAATGAAAAATTATTTGTTAGGTCAGCAATACATACAATACACATAATTTTGTAATAATTTAAGGTAGAACAAAAGCACCATATGTTATGATACAATTAATGCATAGTATGTGTATGTGTGTGAATATATATGTGTAGCTGTGTGTGTGTGTGTGTGTGTGTGTGTGTGTGTGTGTGTGTGTGTGTGTGTGTGTGTGTGTGTGTGTGTGTGTGTGTGTGTGTGTGTGTGTGTGTGTGTGTGTGTGTGTGTGTGTGTGTGTGTGTGTGTGTATGTGAGTGTGTGTGTGTGTGTTTGTTTGAGTGTGTGTGTGTGTGTGTGTGTGTGTGTGTGTGTGTGTGTGTGTGTGTGTGTGTGTATATATATATATATATATATATATATATATATATATTGTTACGGAACAGAGAAAGATAACGTACACTTTAAGTGAGAACACGAAGAGTCACCACTGTCCCGTAAAGTTCCAGGTTCAAAACAAAAGAGTTAGGTAAAATTACAAGTTAAAGTTTAATGCTCAAACTAATAACAAAACATTCAGGACTCATAAGGATAATGTAATGGCAAATAAACAGGTTAAATATATGGTTAACTGCAATAGCCTCTATTAACACGAAATTAGCAAAAGTAAATTTATCTAAGTCAGCCCTGATAAAATGAGATACCAGATAATACTCAGTGAATGCCAGATAAATAATTACAGATTCAAACTATTATAAAAAATGACTGACATAAAACTTTACATAAATTACAAAAAGAACTCACTAGGCCTACAAATCAACACCCTATGCTACACAGTACAAGGAAAAAATGCAATAAGAGTTATACTCAAATTACACACAGCTGCTAGATGTTTGGAGATTTCTTGAGCACTCACAATAATAATAACTGTACAGGGGAGGACAGAGATGTGAACAAAATGAGGAGCAGATCTAAGTGGCAATGATGCAGAGATTGAGCTCATTATATAGGGGCTGGCAGAGCTTGATACAACTTGTAAGAGGGACGCGCAAATGAAGCCATGGGGACAGAGAGCTGAAAATCCCGCAAAGTATAACAGAGAGAACGATTTACTCTACTATAACGGTAGAAGGGGGGGACTGAGGCAGAACACGCTCGTGATCAAACATGCAGCAACTGTGCGTTAAAATTACACAAAGGATTATGAAATCATAGGCTATGTAACACCTCCCCACAAAGAAAAAAGAAATTTACAAAGGAAATTTCTTATTACTCTAAAACAATCTGTACATGGCATTACAGAACACGCAAATGTCTTTCCTAGTGTTACAAAACATGAGATCTCCCTAGCACGTTCAGTCATAGGTACTTGCCAGTATCCCTTTAACAAATCAAACTTACTTATGTACCTAGCCTTTCCGATCTTGTCTATGCAATCTTCCACATGAGGGAGAGGGTGAGTGTCTGTTTTGGTTATCTGATTAACACGTCTGTAGTCAATGCAAAGCCTCTGTGACCCACCTGGCTTAGGGACTAGAGTGACAGGAGAACTCCACTCGCTCTGACAGGGCTCAATCATCTTGTGGTCCAACAGGTAGCCAAGCTCCTTCTGGATGAGAGGAACTTTCACTGGGTTCACACGCTAAGGAGGCAATTTAATTGGCTTTGCGTCTTCAACATCGACATCATGCATCAACACAGTGGTTCTTCCTGGAGTGGCACGGAACACTTGCGGGTACTCCTGCAGTAATGCCGAAAACTCCTGCCTTTCCTTGGGTGGTAGATGAGAAAGCTTAGTCTGGAGATCATTCATGATATCAGGATTCTTCCCCAAACTATCACTCAGGCTCATACTGCATGGGAGAGCTTCACTTGCAGACTCGGGTGGAACAGCTACAGTGCAGACTGGATTATTTTCGTCCCGCCTGTGATATAACTTTAGCATGTTGATGTGACATAGTTGCTTGCTCTTTCTACGATCTGGTGTGGCGATGACATAGCTGACATCACTGAGTTTCTTCTCCACGAAATAAGGGCCACTAAACTTGGCTTGAAGAGGTTGCCCATGAACTGGTAGCAGAATCAAAACCTGATCTCCTGGCTGAAAGTGGCGTAACCTGGACCTCTTATCATACCAAGTCTTCATCTTCTCCTGAGCAGCTCCTAAATTCTCTCTCGCCAGCTGTAAAGCAGTGGACAGCCGTTCTTTGAAATTCATCACATACTCCAGCAGGTTGACGTCATCTTCCTCCGACAGCCAGCATTCCTTGAGTAACTTAAGGGGTCCTCTTACTTCATGGCCAAACAGTAGTTCAAAAGGTGAGAAGCCCAGTGATTCATTTGGAGATTCTCTTGCAGCAAACACAACGAATGGAAGACCTTTATCCCAGTCTTTCTGATGTTCCAAACAGTATTTCTTGAGCATCGATTTGAGTGTTTGATGATATCTCTCCAACGCTCCTTGGGTCTGGGGATGGTAAGCTGAAGACGTGATCTTGGTGATGCCCAACTCTTTCAGAGACTGCTTGAAAACATTTGACATGAAATTACTTCCCCGGTCTGACTGTACCTCCTTGGGCAGACCAAACTTTGTGAAGAACCCTAGCATTTCCTTAACCACGTTCTTTGCTGAGATGTTTCTAAGTGGAATGGCTTCAGGATAACGAGTAGCCATATCAATCAGGGTCAACACATAAGAAAATCCTGAAGAAGTCTTAGGAAGAGGGCCCACAATATCCACCAACACACGGGTGAAAGGCGCCTCAAAAGGAGGAATGGGAAATAGAGGTGCAACCTTTTCGGTCTGATTACACTTCCCCACAACTTGACAGGTGTGACAAGACTTACAATACCAGGAAACATCCCTGAAGATACCTGGCCAGTAGAAGTGTTTCAAAATGCGTGCCACAGTCTTCCTCACTCAAGGTGTCCTGCCCAACTGGTATCATGAGCCACTCGAATGATATCCTGCCTACAAACACGAGGGATGACAACTTGATGTACAACCTCCCATTCACAGTCGGCTGATGCTGTTGGAGGTCTCCACTTCCTCATAAGTACTCCTGACTTTACATAATAACAAGTAGAAGCACCGGCTGACTCTTCTTCACTGTAAGCAGAGTTAGCTAGACCTTTCAACTCAGGGTCAGCAACCTGCAACTCAACCAACTCTTGACGAGACAAATTATCAACACTACGGGGTACTGCCTCATCTGGTGAGTGGTCCAAATTAGCAAGAAAAAGTGTCAGCTAGGATAACATCATCATCATCATTATCCTCTAAATCACCAGTAACTTTAGACTTAGCCCTAGTGACAGCACATGCAGGGAACACATCAGGGACATCACAATCCTGGGACGCAGCCACTGGCTCACTAGACAACTGAGGAGCTGGACACACTTTACTTCCACCAATATCATTTCCAAGTAAGAAAGTTACACCTGACATTGGGAGTGTCTCAACCAACCCAACCATAACAGAACCATTAACAAAACCAGACTCTAAATTCACTCTGCACAGAGGAACAGAGAAGTAATTATTCCCTACACCTTGTAAGATTACAGTTTCATCAGAGGAATTAAAATTAGAGCCTAGAACACTGGTCAGCATAAGGGATTGGCAAGCACCTGTATCACGATATATTTGAACTGATTTCCTGTCATTACTGTCCAGAGGACTGACAAAACCATCAGACAGGAAATTAGCACATGAACTCTTGAGAGTGTCACCCATGTTACTGCTCAAAAGAGGAGCTCCATCATGAGAATTTAAGTTACCCCTCAAAGCAGGTTCAGTTAACTCAGTTAAAGAATTCTGGGAACTCTCAAGAGTGGACACTAGACCAATTGACTGAATATTTAAAGACTCCTTTTTGTTCACATCACGCTGTCTCCTGAAACATCTCTCCATAGTATGACCAAGCTTACTACAATAAGTACATTTACTTTTCTGAAATCTAGAGGTGAAGCTGGTATTTACTTCCTGAGAAACATCATCTTTATTCTCTTTCCTGTTACCTGTACTCTGAGTAGAGGCAACGTACTTACTCTCAGCTTTCCCTTTTCTCTAGAATATCTCTTGTGAGTGAGAACATACTCATCAGCTAAAACTGCAGCATCAGACAAATTATCTATTCTTTTCTCATCAAGATATAGGCTTACATCTTTACTAATACACCTTTTGAAATCCTCCAGCAAAATCATCTGCTTAAATTTACCAAAATCAGAATCCACATTCTTAGAATTTAACCACTGCTCCAACAAATCTTCTTTGATTTTTGCATACTCAACATGGGATTGCTTATCTTGCTTGTAAGTTGTCCTAAATTTTACTCTATAAGCTTCAGGAACAAGCTCATAGGCCTTAAGAATCAAGCTCTTAACTACATCATAATTATCAGATTGATCCTGAGGCAAAGATGCATAAGTTACTTGAGCTTTACCGGTGAGAACAGTTTGAAGGAGTACTGGCCAATACTTTTTGGGCCAATTAAAACCTGTAGCTACCCTCTCAAACAACTGAAAATACTTTGTTAAATCAGATTCATTAAAAGGAGGGACAAGTTTAACATTTTTAGCCACATCAAAATCATCAGAGCTAGATGATCCAGTTCCACATTGTTTCATGCGATACTCATGGTCTGCCTGAATCTAGCAATTTCAACTTGTGCTTCAGCCTCCCTAGCACGGGACTCCTGCAGGGCTAGCTGTAACTTAGCTAATTCAATCTGCGTTTGCTCATTTGGAGGAGTTACATTAAACAAGCCTTCATTAATCATGGCAACAATTTGATCTTTAGACTGATGAGAGCGAACAACAAATCCCAATTGTTGAGCAACAATCTTAAGTTCATTCTTTGTTCTGTTTTCTATATCACACACTGTTTGCACATTTGACAAAAAATCTTTGGCTTCATCAAGTGTAGAAATAGTAGCCATCATGAATATATCACAGTCACAAAATATCAAACAATATCCTTATGATAATATCCTGAATATCCTGATATGAGGTCGCCAAATTTATGTTACGGAACAGAGAAAGATAACGTACACTTTAAGTGAGAACACGAAGAGTCACCACTGTCCCGTAAAGTTCCAGGTTCAAAACAAAAGAGTTAGGTAAAATTACAAGTTAAAGTTTAATGCTCAAACTAACAACAAAACATTCAGGACTCATAAGGATAATGTAATGGCAAATAAACAGGTTAAATATATGGTTAACTGCAATAGCCTCTATTAACACGAAATTAGCAAAAGTAAATTTATCTAAGTCAGCCCTGATAAAATGAGATACCAGATAATACTCAGTGAATGCCAGATAAATAATTACAGATACAAACTATTATCAAAAATGACTGACATAAAACTTTACATAAATTACAAAAAGAACTCACTAGGCCTACAAATCAACACCCTATGCTACACAGTACAAGGAAAAAATGCAATAAGAGTTATACTCAAATTACACACAGCTGCTAGATGTTTGGAGATTTCTTGAGCACTCACAATAATAATAACTGTACAGAGGAGGACAGAGATGTGAACAAAATGAGGAGCAGATCTAAGTGGCAATGATGAAGAGATTGAGCTCATTATATAGGGGCTGGCAGAGCTTGATACAGCTTGTAAGAGGGACGCGCAAATGAAGCCATGGGGACAGAGAGCTGAAAATCCCGCAAAGTATAACAGAGAGAACGACTTACTCTACTATAACGGTAGAAGGGGGGGACTGAGGCAGAACACGCTCGTGATCAAACATGCAGCAACTGTGCGTTAAAATTACACAAAGGATGATGAAATCATAGGCTATGTAACAATATATATATATATATATATATATATATATATATATATATATATATATATATATATATGTATGTATGTATGTGTTTTTATGTATGTGGGTATATGTGTATGTGTATGTATGTGTGTATATATGTATATGTATATGTATGTGTGTATATATGTGTATGTGTGTGTGTATGTATATGTATGTGTATGTATGTGTATATGTATATGTATGTGGGTATACTGTATATGTGCACATGTGTGTATGTGAGAAAATGGATGTACAATATATATATATATATGGATGTACAATATATATGTGTGTATGTATATCGATGTATATGTATTTATTTATGAATGTATGTATGTATATATGTATGAGTGTATGCATGTATATTTCAGATAATCATAAGGTTGCAGTTTATATTTAAATAATTTACTTTTTTTCTGATACACATACGATTGTAGCTGGTATATCCAACTAAAGCAACCACAATTTATATATAGTATTTATAAAAATGTCTGTCAGGGAGCTTAGGCTCGACAGACCGTTGCTTGTTATGTAATGTTCAAATGTATAGCCTACATGGATGTATGACTATAAAGCAATAAACATTTACTTACTTACTTACACACACAGGCAGGGAAGGAAAAGCGAGGACAAGGAGAAGAGGCAGAATAGTAGGAAGAGTAAATGAAGTGAAGGAGAGATCAAGTTAAATACGAGTGAAGCAGCAAGGAGAGACAAGCAACTGGAAGGGATTAAGAAGTTTTAATGAAGACGTCTGAGTTGCTAGAGTGAGTGTGAGAGTGAGAGTAAGAGTGAGTGGGAGAATAATAGTGGTTTTGAGAGCAAAAGAAACTAACTGTGAGAAGGCGACAGCGATCGTTAGAGTGAGACTTACAGTAAGTCAGAGTGAATTTGCGTGTGTGTGTGTGTGTGTGTGTGAGAGAGAGAGAGAGAGAGAGAGAGAGAGAGAGAGAGAGAGAGAGAAGGTTAAAATTCCAGGTGTAAAAGAAAGAAACTATATTTATTCCGGGGTAAAAAAGTCTGATATCAGAATAAAAATAGTTTGGTCAGTTCATCCAACCGCAGATGGATATTTACGGGGTGAAGATTTTTATTCCTGCAGATTCGCTTCCCAGTCTTGGGATGGAAATTTCTGATCAACCTAGTTAGTTTGTGGTAACAGTGGCAACAATATTAACAACACTGATACCATCACCATCACCAGCGATAAAAACACCAACAACAAAAACAACACAACTATCACCATCACAACTCCAAGACTAAGAACAACAACAACAATAAACACAACTATAACCACCACAACCATCATCACAACCACCACCATCATCACAACCACCTCCATCATCACAACCACCACCACTAACATCAACAACAACAGCGACAGTAACAACAGTACCACCACCGTCAACAGCAACAGTAACATCGACATAAACATCAGCAACAACAATAACATCATCGCCACCACCACCATCTATATCATTAACATCAGCAACAGCACAGCACTACCATTACCACCATCAGAACCATTAATAACAACAAAAACGACAAGAAAAATGGCAGCAGCAATAACATCACCACCACCAACACAACAGAACCACCTATAACAACAACAAAAGCGACAAGAAAAACGGCAGCAGCAATAACATCACCACCACCAACAGAAAAAAAAAAAAGGAAAACAGTAAAATCAATAGCAATACCAGCATCACCATCACTGCACATCACCTCCATCACCACCACCACCATCACCACCACCACCTCAAACAGCAATAGCAGTGACAAGAACAACAACAACAGGAATAATAGCACCATCAACGACAGCAAAAACAACAAGAACAGCAGTAAAATCAATAGCAATATCTCTGTCACCATCACCACATATCACCACCACTACAGTCACAACTACTCTAACAACGAAATCATTAGCAATGCGTCCACTATCTCCATCACATCACCCACCATCCATATTACCAACAGCGAGGGCACTCAGACATCTCTACCTCCTTCAGACCAGCCTCTCTCCTCATGCAAGTTATTACTACCGGAACATTGTCCTTTGAACGTTTTCGCCTAAAATTTAACCACTTCCTTCTATGATGGTCTTAATAATGTCGCAGTGATGATGTATAAGCACCTTAAATTGTTATAACGTTGAACAAGGCGCTCGTAAACCTTTCTCCGACAGTGTTGATTTGGCAGAATTAAAAATTCACGCGTATCTAGGCCACGTGATAGACTAAGCAAGGCTTCGCTTTTAATATATATATATATATATATATATATATATATATATATATATATATATATATATATATATATATAAGGCAGGCTGCGTATCTGTCTGTGCATTTGTTCTTTCCTTTCACGAGAATGGTAATACAGAAATAATTCCTTTTGCTTTAGGACGTGGTTAGTCCAGGGAGTGTCAGAAAAATACAAACAAAAATTCTGGCGATTCCGTGAGATGCGACGGTACAAAATTATCAGATTTCGCAACAAAAGAAAATATGACAAAATATTTTATGAAGTTTTCGGTCAGAATTGGCAATTTTGGGTTCAATAGCGGTATTGAAAAAAAGGTAACGTATTTGGAAAGATTGGTTTTATATATATATAGTTTTGTTTTTTGTTTTCCAGTGCCATTTGCTTCGGATCTTTTTCTGACTCCCTTTTTTATGGCTTCTCTGATCTGATCTATGTTTTTCTTTTGTGTTTCTCCCTGTCTCTTGTTGATAATGTTATTTAATTGTGCTCCATTTATTTCAATTTCCTTTGTTTTTACTTTCATCGACTTGATCTCTTTCATCAGTTTTTAAATAACTGTTGACTACTCTGATGATACCCTTAACACCTTTGTTGGCCAGCTTTGTGTTGCCTTTGTGTTGTCTTGTGGTCTTGTATTCTTTCCTTCTTGTTTAATTGTATCAGTCTCTTCTACACTTTAAATTAACCGATTCCCACCAAATCTTGACACAAAGGCCAGCCTATGACCTAGTTGTGTCTGCAAGGTTTTGGTTCCTAGGCAACTATTCGTTGCCCAGCAACGGCCGAAATACGCTTTTATCGTACTTTTCACATTTTGAGCTGCGGAATCATTGCTAATGGGCGTAGAAAGCTCTGACTTCTTTAGGCGAAATCTTAAGGTCATTCTGTCAGAAGCGTTCCATCCATTTTTCCCCCTCTCTCCTCTAGGTTTCGAGTGGCAACCCTGCAAAGATTGGTTTCAGTGTCCCTAGGAGTCCTTTTTAACTGTGTCAGGCACTTCTGTCCACCAGAATTAACCAATTTAAACCTGGACACAATGACCTGCCAATGACCTAGTTGTGTCCACGAGGTTTCAGTTCCTAGGTAACTACTCGTTGCCTAGCAACTGTCCCCTAGCCTCTCTGTGGCTGTGAGTCCGGAAATTTTCGGGACCCAGTGGCCGGCCCCTTTTTATTGCTGTTATTGTTTTTCTGCTTGGATAGATCTTTGAATCAAACTTTAACCTAGCCATTACCATAAAACTCGCAGCTTCCATTTTTATAGAGTGTATTTCCACCTTCGTTCCCCACCACATGCATCCATCCTGGCCACGCCTCACAACAAAACCCACGATGCGTGTGAACGTATTCCTTCTTTTCCCTCACCATCAAAATTTTACGAGCAATTTGCTCCCACTTTCATTGCCTCCATCTTGCAGTGGGCCTCACAAGGTAAGCTTGTCCTGCTAGATCCTCCACGCACCACTACCTTAGTACTTCGAATCAACCTTAACCATCCTTTCTTACCATCTCACTCATGTTTTGCTGGTTACATTAGACTGTGTACCTGCCAGACTACCTACAGCAGTTTTTATCGCTTACAGTAGCTAATCAACTGTAATCCTATATATATATATGTGTGTGTGTTTGTGTGTGTGTGTGTGTGTGTGTGTGTGTGTGTGTGTGTGTGTGTTTGTAGTGCAGCCAAATTGAAAAAAAAGTATTTTTAAAAATAAAACTTGGCATCATGGTTGGAACTGAATCCCAGATGGGCCAGCGTCAATTTCATGTCGATTGATATTTTCTGAAGGGATGATTTGGCTGCTATTGACTGTGTCCATTAGTGTTGCTAAACTCACACGTCGGGGAGACGTTGGAGTATTTCCGTGAAGTTTAATACGTCATTCTGGAGAACCAGTAAAACGTTTTTGTCGGCGAGGTACGAGCGACGCCATTTAAATCTGAACACATTGAAATGTCGCCTTAAACCCCAAGGATCCCTAGAGTATAGTGATGGCTATCTACCAACCAAGTTTCATGCCTTTACGACAGATTGTCTGACCTGTGGCCCTCTTTTGAAGATTTTCGACAAGCTGCACTTGGCGCGTGTCACGTGCCACGTGCATTGCCTGAGAATGATGAAACTTGTCAAAAAGAAATCGTAAAGAATTGGGCTAACATATGGTGCAAACCAAGCAGTGATTTGTCTGTGGTTGCTGAGATATAAGTTTCTCAAAAGAGTTACGGTCGGGCCGGGCTGAGTTGGGCTGGACCGGGTCGGGCCACTCATATGTGAGAAAATTCCACTACTTGACGAGAGACTCCCGAGGGCTTCGCCTTAGTTTGTAAAGAGAGAAAAGGTGGGGTGGGAGGAAATGTGGCTGTGTATCTACATTCCCATGGTCATTACTTAACTGATGCTACTAAGAGATGTTTATATTCATCAGAAAATGGTACTAGTTGTGATTCTGGTGGTGTTCGTAACTGTGACGATCACGGTGGTGGTGATGGTGGTCACTGTGATATTGGTGGTGGAGGTGGCAGCTGTGACAATAATGGTGATAGTGGTAGCTGTGGTGGTGGTGGTGGCAGTGGTGGTGTTAGTTGTGATGGTCATGGTAGAAGCTGTTCGGAAACGGCTCTAATTTGAACAAGTGCTAAGCAACCACATATTGGTGCAAGGTGCATATACTGCCTGCAGCATAAAAACCACCCACCACCACCACCATACATGACCATTCCAACCGCTGCTGTTCATATACCCCAACCATTTTTGTTCTGGTTTGTTTCATAACAAAAACTGCCTCGACTACAAACCGAACAATAACATTTATATCTATAGCGTAAATTTCTCTCGTCGTGTCTCACCACCCACACCCATGTCCGCCCATCCTGCTTTCTCATTTCTGCTCAACCCATCAAGACCTGAAAGACTTGCATTGACATATTCGCCAAACCATTTCATCGACAGGTGTCGTTAATGCCACAAATCTCAATACGCATAATATAAAAAGACCAATACTAATCTGATATAAAGGAGCGTTGTGGTGTGGATGTGGATGTGATAGGAAGCGTTGTGAGGAACACACTGAGGTGGTTTGGCCATGTGGAGAGGATGGAGGGTGAAAGACTGACGAAGAGAGTGTATATGAGTAAGGTGGAGGGTGGAAGAGGGAGGGGGAGACCGAGGATGAGATGGAGGGATGGGGTGGAGAGGTATATGAGAGAGGGGGGTGTGAGTTGGGAGCAGGGCAGTGAAATGGCGGGGGACAGGGCGACTTGGAGGCGATTTGTTTGTGGCCACCCCAAACGGGATTGAGGCGTCTGGCAATAGATAGATAGATAGATAGATAGACTAATCTGATTTGATCACTGTCTTATCTTAAGAGAGAAAAAATTTACTGATAGGATTAATTTTTTAATGGACATGAATGGAATTGACCTTCCCTAAAGTAAAACGACCTGATGCGCCTGGAATAACTTGTAAGGACAGACATTGACTGAAATCATCGTGAATAGATTTACTCTGATTTGAACGTGACTGGGAAAACAATGACGTGACTGAAATGGATTGAGCAGACTCTAATGAATGTGTTTACAAACGTTGAGAGAGAGAGAGAGAGAGAGAGAGAGAGAGAGAGAGAGAGAGAGAGAGAGAGAGAGAGTGTAAATCGTCTGATGCCAGCAAGAGCAAAATAAATGATGCATCATTGGGGTTGAGGGGTTAGTGATAGCAGGAATAATTAATTCAAGATGTTTTCAACAGGGCATCATACAATGTAATCCAATAAAATTAACTGAAATTGCAATGATCTGAAAAGTGAGCTGACACTAGTATGAAGAAAATGTTATGCCATTATATAACCTAAAGCATGATGCGGAAAACGGTGTTGAAACATTAGTATAATCGACACAATGTGTTACCGCCTAAGTAGCAGGCAGGAAATGCTTTTCTTCAGATGGTCTACGTTCTGTTTGTGCTTCTCTGTCTGTGCTTATGCCTGTGTGTCAGTTCGTTATCTAACTTCTGAAAACTTTGGCCAATAATGATTATTTTTAGTGGCTTGGTTGTTACTGATTACATTTAGGTCAAATTCGTATATGGAAATCACACGCAGAAGGTCAAAGAAAGTTTTCTGTTCACATCTTGAAGAGATTTTAGTTTGATTCTGTTTCTCTTTCAATCAGATACTCTGTATTTGGTGCTGAAACGCTTGACAAGTAAACATTACTGTTTTGTGACTGATTCTTAATAACAAGTGTTACCCTAAAATAATTTAAAATTACTTTTGTTACCTAGAAGATTTTTTTCCCAAAGAAGCTTTAGTCTGAAGACTCGTGACAGAATAAACACTATAATGACGAGATGTTTCCGTATATAATTATGAAGACAGTGCTGTATGGTTCGGAGTGAAAATGGTAACAGAATAAAGTGGAAGAAGCGGTGACATTTGTAACTTTTCACTGTAATACTTAGGTATGCTGTGTTCGTTTGTCACACTATGATTATGCTTTGAAAACATACATTCTGAAAAATGCTCCGTCTCTGCACACTGTGCAAAAAATGTAACAGCAAGTTAAGATAGACCTTTGAGTGAGTATTGTATATATACATCGCGGCATGGTTGGTATACCTTGTTGTGAGGTCTGTCTCTACAGAATATAGAACTCACTTATATGTTCTTGCCATTCAGAACCCCATAATGATAATATTGTTCGTGGCAGTCTATAACGCTAAAGCTGTTCGCAGACTTATCTGACGGATTCACGTGTGTACGGATAAAGTATCTGAAGTAGTTGCTGACACTACTTCACTACTTCCAGACATTATTTTTTTATACAAAGTGACGACAGGAATGATTTAATGCAAAAATGTTCACTTATCTTGGAGTCATTCTATTGTTAGTCCCTTTCTCCCTCCCCACAATGCCTTACCGTGATGATGTGGTGGCAGGGGGATGCAAGGGAGTGTCCAGGACTAGAGGAGGGTGAGAGAGATCCACTTGATGAAAATTCTCTGCCTAGAACTTTAAGAAACGAGGAGAAAGGGTGTATATATGAAAGTAACAGGAATACAAGGGAAGAGGCGTCTCCAGGATTGAAGAACGAGAGTGTTCACTATAGGTACAGTACGAGACACAACTCTGTTCCTGAAATTAGGCGAAAACATGCCGTGGAGGACGAAGATTACGGTACTCGCTTCCTGACACGATCGGAACAGTTGATATTGGTGTCTGAGGAAACTTTCCAGTTTTTCCAGTGACTCTGCCACGGAATGTTAAAAATGGTTCAGCGTGGCTGCTGACCTCTGCCACCTGCGACAATGTGGGTGTGGCAAGCCTTCCATTATGTTTCGTCACTTTTAATTATACATTGGACAAAAGCAGGAACAGAGTTGTGTCTTATATTGTACACATCCTAAGTCCATAATACCGAGAGGGACCGAACGGGGTGAAAAGAACTGAAAACAGAAAGAAAAGATAAATTGTTCTATGATGCTGCACGGTCATTTAATAATTTTCCCAGTTTAATATCTGGAATGATCCGTCAGAAAATACTATAAGGATCGCAGGTTCGTTGACAGTTTCCTGCCAGCGTTGTGTTCTACTTTCTGTAGTTATCAGTCACTCTGAATGTCACATAGTATCTTTCGCCATACTGATTTGTTTTGAGCTTCATATTGCTATCACATAAAAGTTCTTCATGTAATACTTTCTATTGACACAACCAGAAGAGAACTGTCAGCGAACTTGATAATACTGTACACTGAAGAGTAGTAATCGATGTCCCTTCTAAACAGTGAAAACCACATTGTCATTTAACTTCAGGCTGTTGGGGTAAGTATTAGGTGTATGTCATTTGGCATACTTTAGGTGTGTGGCCTACCACTTAAGGAGTGAAGGGGTCGAGTAGACTGGGGTGAGAGGGGAGGGATGCCAGGCGACCCCCTGCCCAGAAGCGTCTCAGAATATTCCTATTTTACAGGGCCGTCACGTTCTTCTCGGGAGACCTGGCTGTCTGCTCACATTAATATCAGTTTCCTCCCAGGGATGGCGGGTTCAGGCCTGGGTTCACTCCCCTCACTCTTTATAATATTTACACCATATTTACAGACTTAACACTTAAACTCCCTTTCATGCCGTAACATTTATTCCATATATTAAATCTACACCATATTCTCTTACATAATATTTACAGCTAATAAGACTTTGTACTTTATGTTCACACAGTTTGTGGTCTGTGTACCCATATTATTTTCCACACGTAACATTCACTGTATATAAATTTATTAAACAATACATCGAGTTTCTAGATAACCCTGTAGGGGGCAAGGTTTTACCCTAAGTTACAAACAATCGTCTGGTGTTGTATCTATCACATAATACAAAACTGGAAGTTCTGCTAATAATTTCGTAATATTTTCTCCTGACTGGGAGGCTTTCAGGCAGCTACCAAGGTCGGGAGCTATCAAAGTGTGCCTTGGGCATAAAAACATACATTCCTTTCTCTTATTTTTGACCATAGCAATATAATAATAATAATAATAATAATAATAATAATAATAAAACATTTGGTTTATTCACACTTGTTCTAATGCTGTCCACAACAATGAGGAGGCCTACAGAAGGTACTTGTGTCAACCCATCCCTGGTTGTCATCTCTTTTAGATGTCTGTCTGTAATCGTGCTAAGTCTTCACTCTGCTAAGAACCATTTGTATTAAATGCCCTGAACTCATGACTCATACTTTTCCCACCTTTTATGGCGCCCTGCGGAAAACCTTTCTAACAACTTTACCTCATCTTTCTTCCCTTGTATTTTCCACTGTAACGGCTCTGAAGCTATTTTCTTTACTAAGAAGGCAGAAATCTTTGTCCAGATATTGTCATCCAATTTTACCTTAGACCATATCAGTGCTACTCCTCCATCTCTTATCCGGCCTCTGACATCCTCGTGACTGAGATTATCGTTTCTTCAACTGATGTACTTTCTTCCCTAAAATATAAGGTGTATGGGCCTGACGGGGTCCCCTCTGTTGTTCTCAAGGACTGTGTTTCTGTGCTTACACCGTGCATAGGTAAACTGTTTCGCATTTGTCAACTTGTATCTTTTCTTCTTGTTGGAAATTGCCTCTCATTTAGTCTGCCCTGAAGAAAGGTGACCTCCCAACCCTCAAACTATCGAGCAATTGCTTTAGCATCGTGTATTTCTTATGTTTAGAGTATTTTCATGGCAAAAATATAACTCACAACAGGTCAAATCCAAGAGGCGGCAGGAAGTCTTTCTAGCATTAAAGCACTGGCACGGTAGTAGCGTGATTCCTTACGACTACAGTGATTTGGAAAATGGTAGCCTAGCCTTGGACATTTTCACTCTTCGACAGATCGATAGGCATAACAAGATGAACTGTTACTGCTTCCATTTTCACCTGTTAGAGCTTCTTCAGGAATAACCTAAAATTTACTCCATGGACATCATGAAAAATACACGAGAGAGGAGTAACAATAATGTTTAACAATAACACAAAAGCTACACAGGATGCCCGTTAGACAGGTGTGCCAAGAGCTTGGCAATCATACAAAATACATTGTCTTTATTGCAGCTGTTAAGCTACTCGTTGCAAGAAACACAGCATATAAGCAATATTGCCTCTTTGCAGTACTCTCATATCTGATTATCTTAAGATTCATTCCGGTTTATTCAATAATTTTATATCCAACATAGTTTGTATGGCAATAGCGCTTGTAAGCCATAGTCTGTGATCACAGCTGGCTGGAGGGAAATCGTAGCCAGAGTTTCACACCAAGCAAACACCTGCTGTCCACTGCCGCATCATCCCTCCAGCCTGGGGTGGGACTACAGGGTGAGTAGAAACTATGGCTTACGTTTGTACACCAGTCTTTCGCTACCTTGTTGTGTATTTCATCAGTGACTGTTAGTGTTCTCGCAGCTTTTATGTGCTTATATCGTTAAACGTTATGAGTAACTGCTCTGTAAGGTAATAATTATTCCATTTCCCAAACTGTTGTCTTAGGGAGCATTAAGATGTTGACTTATGAATGATTAATGTAGCCTTACGCCTAGACATTTTATTACTTCCATAAGTAACAACACCTATTATTTGACCTCGCATACATATATATATGTATATATATATATATATATATATATATATATATATATATATATATATATATATATATATATATATATATATATATATATATATATATGTGTGTGTGTGTGTGTGTGTGTGTGTGTGTGTGTGTGTGTGTGTGTGTGTGTGTGTGTGTGAGTTTCCAATTACGGTTTTTTGTGTATGTTGTAGGTATGTCTCTTTTGAGGATGAGCGATCCTGTTCATTGTGTAAAATGTGTGACTGCGTACGGTGCATGTGAGGCGGTAATGTGTGCATGTGTCGTGGACATTTTTCAACGCTTAGAATGAAAATGTGTCCGATCACAGGGTATATCTTGAGCTAAATAAAATGACATGGCTGTAGCCAGAAATATAAACGACGATCGTCTGATGTAGTTAAAGAAGATTATTTCCAATGATTTCATTCCGTGAGCTCCCGTTCAGCCACAGTAAATTTCTCTGATAGTAGCCGGAGCTTCGATACAGATTACCGTATAGAGATGGCTCCAACCCACCCATAAGCTTTAACAAATACTCCCAAGAACAAAGGTTTTAAGTCTGGATATACCTCTAGTGTAAATTATGTCTTTCTACGAGTATAACTAAAACATCTCGTAATATGCTAAAACACTAAACCGCTAAAACACACAAATATTCCCATTTCTCAGTATTCTTCTTTCGTTTTCTTTCTTTTTTTCTTCTTCTCTTTCATAGACCCTTTAGCTAAAAATGCTGAAACTGACCACCATGTTTTTTTTTTTTTTTTCACAGGTGGTTTACATTCCCTAGTGGGTTGGATGCACGTAAAAGATATTGCCCGAAAAAAGCTAAACGTAACAAGTAGGAATTGGTCGACTTTCACATTCTTGAACCGATTTGAGCCAAACTTAAATAATGGTAGAGGGTAAATAATGGGTGAATTGGTTTAGTTTGGAGAACAATCAATCAGAATTGAAGATCCCAGAACATGGCCAAAATTTCGGCTATTAAACTTTCTTTTTTATAGTTTTTATCACTAAACTTGGTACAATAGAACAGTTTAGTGTCAGCCATAGATTAAACAAATTCCATAGGGGAACAATAGACCAAAGGTCAGAGTAAACGGGTAAGGTTAACATAGCCACTATTGATCCTATTTTGACCAGCCTTATTATGAGTTATTGGTCATGCACAGATGAAGTATATTAAGTCTGAGAGGAATAAGTCAATGGTCGTGGTCACACAGCAGGGTTAAATGTTTGGTCATAGATTCATAGTAAGACGCAGGTACCTTACGCTCACAAAGATGCATTTTGTTCTTGTCTGGAAAATATTTTATTTACTTAAAAATTTAATTAGATTTTTCGAACGTTGGTGTCAGTTAGACCCTTCATTAATCCATTCACTATTTCATTTGAATACTCCCACGTTGAATAACTTCAAACCTTTCTTACTTAGAGGCTCTTAAAAATCAGAAAAAAAGTATGTAAAATATTTTCTATAAATGGTATGAAGATGTAGTGATGGCAGTGTGGCAGTGTGCAAAAAAAAAAAAAAAAAAGAAAGAAAGAAAAAGGAACAATGACGACGCAGTAAAGTACATAATTATAGCCTCATCCCTACGTCTTTTGGTACTCCAGTACGTGCCATTATGGTGCAACCGATCATGCAATGCAGAAAAGTAATTTTTAAAATGTAGGTATGAGATACATTTTCATTTACTGCCTCGACTGTGTTTTAATGGTTTTTGGTGCACCATCATCTCTACAACTACATATATTATAAAATGTTTTTTTTTTTCTCATATACTTGTAATGAAGATACTGACATAGCAGATAAGCGGTTTATTCATTAAATTAATCACATTGTCATTTTCTTGACCCCATCCCCCTTTTTTTCCCCCTAAATAATGGCGTAAGGGGAAGATGATAACAGTACGAGTATACCAAAATACTGAAAATCAGAATTACATGAGCATTACACTTTACTAAAGTATACTATTATACTTTCTCTCTCTCTTTCTCTCTCTCTCTCTCTCTCTCTCTCTCTCTCTCTCTCTCTCTCTCTTTATATATATATATATATATATGGAAGCATGTATGGAAAAGTTTGAAAGGAACGAGATAGTGTTTTTGATTGGATATATGACTGGAAAGGTAGGGAATGGGAAGATGGATGGAGTAGTTGGTGAGTGGGGCGTAACTGCAGAGATGGATGAGAATGGCAGTGTTTTAGTGGTCACTTGTGCCGGGACGAGGTTGGTGGTGGCTAATACCCTCTTCAGGCACAAAATGACCTACAGGTATACATGGCAAGTGATGAGAAGAGTGGGTGGTGAACTGAATGAACGGAAGGCAATGATTGGTTATGTGTGTGTGGATGAAAGGATGAGAAGGTGTATAATGGATGCAAGAGTATATAGAGGTTGGGGCAGTGGACTTTCTGACCACAACTTAGTGGTGGTCAGAATTAAAGTCCAAATAAAATGGAGAAATAGAAGAAGGGAAGGACAGAAGGAAGCAGTACATACAAGGAGAGTGGAAAAGTTACAAGAGGATGCAAAAAAGGCAGAATATAAGAGGGAAGTGGAAGAGCGATTAGGTAAATATGGATTGGAGCAGATGGGGGAAGTGGAAGGTGTGAGCAAGATATCCACAAAAGAAATCTGTGCAGCATGTGAGGTGGTGTGTGGGATGAAGAGAAGACGAAAGGGGATGCAGAGAACAGCATGGTGGACGAAGAGGTGAGAGAGGTTGTGGCACAAAATAAGAAAGCATATAGTGAGTAGATGAGAAACAGAGGCCTGGAAGAAGTTGAGAGACGGAAGAGAGAGTTACATGTAAAGAGGAAGAGAGAAGTGAAAAAGATTAGTATGAGAGAGTAAGAAGAGAGTGGATGATGAATTTGGAAAGAACTTGAGTGTAAAGTGGAGGGAATGCAAGAAAATGTTCTGGAAAGAGGTAAAGAAATTTAAACAGCGTGCCAAAGAAGTTAGCTGGCGAGGGAAAGATAAAAATGGTGGGTTAGTAGTGGAGAAGGAAGAAAAAGTGAGCAGATGGAGGGAACACTTTAAGGAATTGTTGAACATAAAGAATGAGAGTAATGCAGGTATAAGTGGCTGGGGAATGGCTGGGAGATGGAAAGATGTGAGAAGAGAGGAAGATATTAGTAGGATGGAAGTTGTGGAAGCAATGAAGAATGTTAAAATGAGGAAAGCCCCAGGAATTGATGGAGTGTGTGGTGCAATGCTGAAACATGGGGGAGAGACAGTAGTTGAATGGATGTGGAAGATGTGCAGATTGGCCTAGGAGGAAGGTAGAGTCCCGGAAGATTGGAAGTCAGGAACAATTATTCCCCTGTACAATGGAAAAGAGGAAAAAGAGAGCGTGTGGTAATCATATGGGCATTTGTCTTCTTAGTGCAGAAGGAAAAGTATATGGTTGGATACTTATTGACAGAGTTAGGGAAATACCAAAGGGATTAGTTGGAGAAGAACAGGGAGGCTCTAGTAACGGAAGAGGTTGTGAATAACAGATATTCATTCTTAGATCTTTAGTGGAAATGTTTCTAGAGAAGGGAAAGAAGTTGTATGCGGTGGATAGTCATGGACTGTGGAAAGAATTAAGAATATTTGGGGTAAATTGGAAGTTGTTGAAGGCCGTTAAGAGAATGTACTGTATGAGGGTGCTAATGCAGCAGTGCATGTCGATAGTGAACTGAGTGAATTTTTCTACTTGAAGGTTGGATTGAAACAAGGAAGTGTCATGTCTCCATGGTTGCTCAATTTGTATATGGATGGGGTTATATTAGAGATGCAAGATAGGGCATTGGATGTTGGAGCAGCCCTAGTGAGAAAGGGCAGTGTTTGGAAACTACCCGTACTGTTGTTTGCAGATAATACTGTGTTCTTAAGTGCAGACGAAGGGGAGCTGCAAAGCTTGGTGGATGAGTTTGGGAGAGTGTGTAAGAAACGGAATCTGAAGGTGAATGTAGGGAAGAGTAAAGTTATGGTCTTCGAGAGAAATGAAGTCAGTGACTGTACAGTGAGGCTGGATGAGGAGGAAATGGAAAATGTTAGTGCGTTTAAGAACTTGGGTAGTGTGATGAGTAAGGATGGAAGTTTAGAGGGGGAAGTGCTTGAAAGGGTGCAACAGGGAAGAAAGTCTGCTGGTTCATTGAAAGCAGTGATAAGAAACAGGGAAGTGAGCATGGAAGTGAAAAAGCTATTACATGACAGTATTATGATACCAACTCTAACGTATGGAAGTGAAGCTTGGACCTTGTTGGAGGGACACAAGTCAAGAGTGAGAGCAGTGGCAATGAGTTATTCGAGAGGAGCATGTGGAGTCACATGGAGAGACAGACTGACAAATAAGGAAGTGAAGGAGCGTTGAGGTGTGGATGTGGATGTGATAGGAAACGTTAGGAGAAACACACTGATGTGGTTTGGACATGTGGAGAGGATAGAGAGCGTGAGACTGACGAGGGGAGTGTATGTGAGTAAGGTGGAGAGGGGGAGAGGGAGGGGAAGGCCAAGGATGAGATGGAGGGACGGAGTGGAGAGGTATAAGAGAGAGGGAGTGTGAGCTGGGAGCAGGGCAGTGAGATGGCGGGGGACAGGGCGACATGGAGGCGATTTGCTTGTGGCCACCCCATACGGGATTAAGGCGTCTGACAAGAGATAGCTACATAGAAAGGTATCATATATATATATATATATATATATATATATATATATATATATATATATATATATATATATATATATATATATATATATATATATATATATATATATATATATATATATATATATATATAGAGAGAGAGATAGCTAGATAGATATATAGCTCTAGATATATATATAGATATATATAGATATATATAGAGATATAGATATACAGATATATATATATATATATATATATATATATATATATATATATATATATATATATATATATATATATATATATATATATATATATATATATATATATATATATATATATATATATATATACATATATATATATAAATATATATATATATGTGTGTGTGTGTGTGTGAGTGTGTGTGTTAAGAATCTGATTTTAAGGATGATATGAAATTAACGATGTTCATTTTCGTGATTTACATGACAAAGATAAGCAGTTTCATTATATTTACTTTTTTTTTTTTTACGGAGTCCGTAGATATATCAACTAAATAATAATAACTGTAAGACTAAAACACCGTAAAGTTGTCCAAAGACAGTTCTAACAATGAGAAACTTCCAACAGTTATTGTCAACTGCAAGCCGCTCTATACTGGTACCTTGAGGTCAGAGTCACTGATTTGTGCATATTACGTTAGGCCATCACAGTCTACTAGTCCACCAAGTTTGGTGGCTCAAGCTTTAATCCTTCATGGAAAATTAGGTAACATCCTGAATATCAGGAAATGTCCCCCCTTTTCTTTTTCTTTTCCCAGGCGTTCTAGGAGAATAATTAACCAATTAGAACTATATTCCTTTCCGCACTGCATCCGCCATATGGTTATTTTGTAGTTAAATTTCAGCTTTCCAGCTTAAGCAGTTCTGAAGATAGCGTGGCTGACTAACTTCTCTGTGTTCCAGATAATTTCAGGAGATCCGGTCGACGGAATGCCTCCATATTTGGCCAAAAGAGAACAGCTGTTCGTCCAAGTTGACCAGGTTTGAAGGTTCTAAGGGAAATAGCCGTTGAAATGTCGCAATTGTAAAATAACTAAGAATAATACAGTAAATAGAACTCTGTCACTGTCCAGCGGACAGTCACTAGTTTCCATCCACTGTTTCTTACAATGGCCTTGACCCCATTGGGGAGATCTGGAATATTTTAAATAAAACGGAATAAACTCTTAGGCATTGGTCCGTCAAGTTTCATTTTCAGATTACCTGCTCAGGTCCAGGTGAAATCTCCAGTAGACAAGACCCCCTTATCTTGTTCACAAAGGAAAGCTGATACAACAGTTTCTGACATGCCCTTCCACTTTGCATAAAGGATTTAGATTTCTTTTTTCAACAATGATCCATGCCAGGACACATAACCTGGGCCCTTCAGAGTCATCACGCAGGCTCCAGTTCTGGAATTGGCGCGAGACTCTGAGGCCGGAAAAATAATAATACCGGCAAACACAAGAGTCTCCATCTGCGTAACAGATGGAGACTAATAATACTGACAAGAATAACAAACTTCCCACAAGGATGTGGGAATTTTTCATTAGCTCTTTCACGAAGATGAATTCCGATTTTTTTTTGCTTCTTCCAGACGATTTAATTCAACTTAAGGAGCACCTGTCAGCAAAGGAATTACCGAATCTATGTTAGCTCTTCCAGCTCGAAAAAGTCTATCAGAATTCGAATCAAATGGTAAGGAGATTTAACGTAAAATATGTTGTGGAATTGGAGGATTATAAAAATACTTGTGTCCATAACCTTCCGTTGCACAAACCTACATTTCATTGTAATAATGTGGTATGTAAATGAAAGACACTGTATGAGTGAATATGTATATGTATCACAGGTGAAGTTATAATCTCAGTTAGTATATAGCTTCATCAGTTTGGCTAACATAATGATGCGGTCTACATGAAGGACATTGCCTATGTCACAAAACGGCAGTGTGTGTGTGTGTGTGTGTGTGTGTGTGTGTGTGTGTGTGTGTGTGTGTGTGTGTGTGTGTGTGTGTGTGTGTGTGTGTGTGTGTGTGTATGTGTGTGTGTGTGTGTGTGTTTTACCCCACTTCTTTGATTCTTATTCTCATAATTTCTTTTTATTGCTTATGTTATGACTCAATTCATATTACAAAATCTTTTACGATAATTCACCTCATCTTCAAACTTCATTCATTCTCTTCCTTCTATCTCGTTATTCTTATCTTCTTATTTTCTGTCAACCTTTACGCCATTTATGTGAATTTCTTTTTCGCACTGCTTTTAGTATCTTCTTTCTCTTGTTATATATGAACACTTTATTTTTGTTTTCTGCAGTATTTCTCTTCTTGTCAAACTCCTTCTTTCTCTCTGTCTCTGTCTGTCTGACTGTCTGTCTGACTGTCTGTCTGTCTGTCTGTCTGTCTGTCTCTCTCAAGCAATAATTTTCTTCAGCTGAAACGTAATGTGTTTTATGTTATATTATGATTTTTATTGATAAGTTAGTGATATGATCAAAAATATAACATTTCCCACAACATCAGTGCTATAAATCATTTTCATTGATTACCTTCATAGTGATTTCATTCCGCGGGCTCCCGTTCAGTAACAGAAAAACTCCATGATAGTAGCCGGAGTTTCGATACACATTAACGTATACATATGGCCCCGAAGAACCGATTAGCTTTAACAAATAAAATCCTTCGTTACTCCCAAGAACAGAGATTTTACGTTTGGATAAACTCGAGTGAAAATTATGCCTTTCTACGAGTATAACTAAAACATCTCGTAATTAGCTAAAGAAAACGCTAACCCGCTAAAACACATACAAATATTCCCATTCCGTATTCTTTCTTTGTTTTCTTTCTTCTTTTTGCCCTCTTTTTCTTTCATAGACCCCTTTAGCTCTAAAATGCTGATACTGACCACTTTTTTTCTTTTTTTTTTCACAGGGGGTTTTCATTCCTCAGTGGGTCGGATGCACATAAGATATTGCCTGAAAAAAGCTCAACGTAATAAGTAGGAATGGGTCGACTTATACATTCTTGAACTGATTTGAACTAAAATTGACAAAATGGTAGAGGGTGAGGAATGGGTGAATTGGTTCAATTTTGAGAACAATCAATCAGAACTGAAGTTTCCAGAACATGGTCAAAATTTCGGCTATTAAACTATTTTTTTTTTTTTAAATAGAAATCAAGGTCCAAGTAAAATGGAGAAATGGAAGAAGGGAAGGACGGGAGGAAGGAATATATGCAAGGAGAGTGGAAAGGTTACAAGAGGATGAGAAAAAGGCAGAATATAAGAGAGAAGTGGAGGAACGATTGGGTAAATATGAATTGGAGCAGATGGGGGACGTGGAAGGTGTGTGCAGGATATTCACAGAAGAAATATGTCCTGCTTGTGAGATGGTATGTGGGGTGAAGAGAAGACGAAAGGGGGTGCAAGGAACAGCATGGTGGAATGAAGAGGTGAGACAGGCTGTGGCACAAAAGAAAAAGGCACATAGTGAGTGGATGAGAAATAGGGGAGTGGAAGAAGCTGGGAGACGGAAGAGAGAGTTATATGTAGAAAGGAAGAGAGAGGTGAAAAGATTAGTAAGAGAGAGTAAGAAGAGAGTGGATGAGGAATTTGGAAGGAATTTGAGTGTAAAGTGGAGGGAATGTAAGGAAATGTTCTGGAAAGAGGTAAAGAGAGTCAGACAGGGTGGCAATGAAGTTAGTAGGGGAGTGAAAGATAAAAATGGTAGATTATTAGTTGAGAAGGGAGAAAAAGTGAGCAGATGGAGAGAACACTTTAATGAATTGTTGAACATAGAGAATAAAACTAATGCGAGTATAAGTGGCTGGGGAATGACTGGGAGAAGGAGGGAGGTGAGATGACAGGAAGAAATCAGTAGGATGGAAGTTGTGGAAGCAATGAAGCAAGTCAAAATGGGGAAAGCCCCAGGAATTGATGAAGTGTGTGGTGAAATGCTGAAGCGTGGGGGAGAGATAGTAATAGAATGGATGTGGAAGATGTGCAGATTGGCCTGGGAGGAAGGTAGTGTCCCGGAGGATTGCAAGTCAAGTATAATTATTCCCTTGTACAAATGGAAAGGGGAAAAAGAAGTGTGTGATAATCATAGGGGCATTTGTCTTCTTAGTGTAATACGAGTAGTATACGGTAGGATACTTGTTGACAGAGTTAGGGAAATAACAGAGGAATTACTTGGAGAAGAACAGGGAGGCTTTAAGAAGGGAAGAGGTTGTGTAAATCAGATATTCATTCTTAGATCTTTAGTGGAAAAGTTTCTAGAGAAGAGAAAGAAGTTGTATGAGGCCTTCATGGATCTGGAGAAAGCATATGACAGGGTGGATAGACATGGATTGTGAAAAGTATTAAGAATATATGGAGTAGATGGGAAGTTGTTGAATGCTGTGAAGAGTATGTATGAGGGTGTTAAGGCTGCAATGCGTGTGGATAGTGAACTGAGTGAGTTTTTCTATTTGAAGGATGGATTGAAACAAGGATGTGTCATGTCTCCATGGTTGTTCAATCTGTATATGGATGGGGTTATTAAAGAGATACAAGGTAGGGCAATGGATGTTGGAGTGGCCCTAATGAGAAAGGGTAGTGTTTGGAAACTCCCTGTACTGATGTTTGCAGATGATACTGTGTTTAAGTGAAGACGAAGGGGAGCTGCAAGGCCTGGTGGATGAGTTTGGGAGAGTGTGTAAGAAACGGAATCTAAAGGTGATTGTAGGAAAGAGCAAAGTTATGGTCTTTGAGAGAGGTGAAGTCAGTAAGTGTACAGTGAGGTTGGATGATGAGGAAATGGAAAATGTAGTTATGTAGTGTGATGAATAAGGATGGAAGTTTGGAGGGTGAAGTGCTTGAAACAACGAGGAAGAAAGGTTGTTGGTTCCCTGAAGGCAGTGATAAGAAACATGGAAGTGAGCATGGAAGTGAAAAAGTTATTACATGACAGTATTGTGATACCAACGCTAACGTAAGGAAGTGAAGCTTGGTCGTTGTTGAAGAGACAAATTCAAGAGTTAGTGTGTGTGTGTGTGGGGGGGGGGGTTAAGAAATCGATTTCTAGGATGAAATGAAATGAAAAAAGAACGTCATCCATTGTCATTAACGAAGTTCTTGGTTGTGATTTACATGACAAAGATAATCAGTTTATTTTTATTAAGTTTTCTTACGGAGTTCGGAGATATATCAGGTAAACAATAACAACACCGTAAAACTGTCCAAAGACAATTCTTATAAAGGAAACTTCCAACAGCCATTGCAAACTGGAAGCCGAGCTATATATGTACCTTGAGGTCAAAGTCATTGATTTGTGCATTTCACCTTAGGTCATCACAATTTCTACTAGTCCACCAAGTTTGGTGGCTCTAGCTTTAGTCCATGGATAATTAGGTAACATTCTGAATATCAGGAAAAGTCCCAATTTGTTTACCCCAGGCAATCTCGGAGAATAATCGACCGATTAGAACCATACTCCTTTCCGCACTGCGTCCGCCTAAAGGTTATTTTGTAGTAAAAATTCATCTTTCTAGCTTAAGCAGTTCTGAAGATAGCGTGGCTGGCTCACTTTTCTGTGTTCCGGATAATATCAAGAGATCCGGTCGATGGATTGCTTCCATATTTGGCCATAAGAAGAAAACAGCTGTTCGTCCAAGTTGACCAGGTTTGAAGGTTCTAGGGCAAATAGCCTTTGAACTGTCGTAATTGTAAATTAAGTATGAATTATAAGTAGAACTGTGTCACTGTCAACCGGACAGTCACTAGTCTCCATCTACTGTTTTTTTACAATGGCCTTGGCCCAATTAAGGAGATCTGGAAATTTTTTAATAAAACGAAATAAACTCTTATGTATCGATCAGCCAAGTTTCATTTTCAGATTAGTTGCTCAGGTCCCACTGAAATCTCCAGCAGACAAGAGCACCTCATCTTGTTCACAATAGAATACTGATACGACACTTTCTGACATGCAGTTCCACTGTGCACAAAGGATTTGGATTTTTTTCAGCAATGGCCCATGCCAGGACACATAACCTGAATCCTTCAGAGTCCTCACGCAGGCTCTGGTCCTCCTGGAATCGGCGCTAGACACTGAGGCCGGAATAATAATAATAATACCGGCAAAAACAATAGTCTCCACCTGTGTAAAAGGTGGAGACTAATAATACTGACAATAATATAACTTCCCACAAGGATGTGGGAATTTTTCATTAGCTCTTCCACTAAGATGAATTCTGATTTTTTTTTTTCCTCCCTCCAGACGACGACTTAATTCAACGTAAGGAGCAACTGTCAGCAAAGGAATTACCGAATCTATGTTCGTTCTTCCAACTCGAAAAAGACTATAAGAATTCCAATCAAATGGTAAGAAGACATCAAGAATTAGCGTAAAATATGTTGTAGAACTAGAGGGTTATGAAAATGCTGGTGTCCATAACCTTCCATTGCAAAAAACGGATTTTACTCTAATAACAGTGGTATGTAAATTTAAGTCTCTGTGTTAGTGCATAATGTGTATGAATGTGTATGTATCACAAGTGAAGTTATAGTCTCAGTTGGTATAGAGCTTCGTCGATTTTGTTGACATAATGATGCGGTCATTTCTGATGGTCGTTGCCTATAAAACGGCAGTGTGTGTGTGTGTGTGTGTGTGTGTGTGTGTGTGTGTGTGTGTGTGTGTGTGTGTGTGTGTGTGTGTGTGCTATCGGGCCACTATATTGCTTTTACAATGACACAACTCATATTACGAATTCGTTTTAAGATCCATTATGGTAATTGATCTCATCTAACTTAATTTTTTCTTTTCCTTCTGTCTCATTATTCTTATGTTCTTTTTTTCTATCAGTGTTTACTCCATCAACATTTTTCTCCCCTTCTTCACATTGCATTTAGCATCCTCATTCTCTTGTTATATATAAACACTTTGTTTTTGTTTTCTGCAGTAATTCTCTTCCTGTCAGCTCCCCTACCCCTGTCTGTCTGTCTGTCTGTCTGTCTGTCAGTCTGTCTCTGTCTGTCTGTCTACCTGCCTCTCTCTCTCTCTCTCTCTCTCTCTCTCTCTCTCTCTCAAGTAATCACTTTCTTCAGCTAAAATGTGATGAGTTTTCAGTTATATTATGATTTTTTATTGATAATAAGTAAGGGATATGCTCCAAAGTATAACATTACTCACATCATTGGTGCTATAAATTGGAAGAATTTCATTGATCACATTTATAGGCAGCTACGGAACATTAATAGACAAGATTTTGTTATTTAGTGGGGACGAAAAAGCAAAAAGAATATAGAAAAGGGTTATTTGTTACGAGGTCATTCCACACTTATTTTTCCCTGAAACATGAGTACCTGTCATCTGTGGGAACACCTTTTTATTTCCTGATTCAGCGATTTATCATCCGTCTATGCAGAGACTAAATTGTGGGACTGAACTACATCCTCATCCTCATAACCTTCCTCCCACTCACCCAATCCCTCACCCAGAGGCACTGAAACGATGCCCCCCCCCCCTTCTTACATACACACACCACATTTCGTGATCCCTATTCCTTCCCATTCCCTGCAATAACCCAACCCGGCTTACCCGGGCCTCACTCCTCCAGCCCCTCCTCACCCCGGCGTTTTCCCCACGGTCTGGTGTGAAAAGCTTGTTTCCTTCCTTCTCCCTGTTCGGCCATTAATACAGTCCAAGTCCTGGATTAACATCGACTGCTGCAGGTTGAGCTCTAAGGAAAGACTGAGACTGCAAAATCTGTCTGCCTTAATAACCACAGTGCCATCGATACGTTTAACTCTAACCTCCTATATTGTTGTGGGGCGTGTATGACTGCTTTAATAGCCACCGTGTAGTCGATAGATATAACTCTGACCTCTTGTTTTGCTGCGGGTAGTCATCTTGAGGAAGACAGGAACTTAACGTATTAAATTGTCTGTTTTAATGCCCCACATGTATTCGGTAGGAATATTTCTATAAAAGATTTTTTTTTTCCCATAATGAACCTCATACTGTCAGTAAACATCAGTCTGACTCTTCTTCTTCTTCGTACGTTTGTATTGACTGGTTTCATAACATATCGAGTTCTTTCTTTCACTTTCCTTGTCCTCTTCTTTCCTTCTTTCTTCCCTTTTTTCGACTCTCTCTCTCTCTCTCTCTCTCTCTCTCTCTCTCTCTCTCTCTCTCTCTCTCCGTATAACTAACCATTTTCCCATATCGTTCATTCTCTCGCCTTGTCTTCTGTCCATTGTTCACTTGTCTTCCTCCGTCTTTCACACACAATGCGACCTTCTCATTTACAGTATATCACTTTCAGGCTCGTGTCAGTTCTTGTTTCACTTAATCACTCTCTCTTGTTCGTTTATATTTTTCTTTCCTTTGTCCTCCTTTAATGCACTCGTCGTCGGGAGTGTTCTTGCATTTTTATTTACGCTCAGAGCAGATGAATTAATTCAGCTGGGAGTGCGTTATAGAAACTTGGTTGTTGATATTGCCATAACTCCTTCCGTGATATTCTTCAACAACTTCCGGTGTTTTGTATCCCAGTAACGCTGTACATAAGCATTCTTTAAAGCACCCGCACTCACAAAACAAGAGCAGGTATTGTTTTGATCTCGCGCTCGCGCGCGAGCGTGCGTGTGTGTGTGTGTGTGTGTGTGTGTGTGTGTGTGTGTGTGTGTGTGTGTGTGCAAAAGACTCAAAGATATTAATTAGTGTGTGTGTGTGTGTGTGTGTGTGTGTGTGTGTGTGTGTGTGTGTGTGTGTGTGTGTGTGTGTGTGTGTGTGTGTGTGTGTGTGTGTGTGTGTGTGTGTGTGTGTGTGTGTGTGTGTGTGTGTGTGTGTGTGTGTGTGTGTGTGTGTGTGTGTGTGTGTGTGCAAAAAAGACTCAAAGTTATTAATTGTTTTGTGTGTGTGTGTGTGTGTGTGTGTGTGTGTGTGTGTGTGTGTGTGTGTGTGTGTGTGTGTGTGTGTGTGTGTGTGTGTGTGTGTGTGTGTGGAGGAGGACTGGGACAGCCACAAGGTTAACTTTTTTTTTTTTTTTTGTAACAAAAGACCAAAATTGAAGGCCAAGGGGCTACATCAGACTTTGACATAGAAGGAACTTGGTAGAAGAGTTGAGGGTCGTGCAAGCACTAAAGTATTTAATTTTGACAACAATCAGTCAAAGTTCAAGGTCACAGAGGAAAGTCAAAGTTTGATACGCCTGTCTGCACGTGAACAAAGTAGCTAAAGCAGTTTTGATCCTTTTTTTCCCAAACCTGGAAAAAAACAAGTTAGGAATTTCTTATGAGACTGACCTACTGATCTGGTGAACATACAGGTCAAACGTCAAGCTAATATGTCGAGGCTACTTATTTTTTTTTTCTCTCAGCACTGTGCACCAAACTTTGTAGAAGTGTTCAGAGTTTTCCCTTTTGGTGTACACTCGTTATAACTTGCTGTTCAGTTTGGCAAACTTTCATGTTTCCGGTGTTTTTGGTGTTCTTTGCAACTAATCTGGCTTATACTTCTTAGGAGAAAATTCTTGTGCATCTGTGAATAATGATGTTACTCCAGATGTATCGACTGAAATGGCAATATTCTCTTTAATTAACACATGGTATACTTTTGACCTAATCTTACCATCTTCCGCATCGAACTTTGGAGATTTTAATCTACCTCCAACATGATGGAGTGAATGTTTATCCTCATACACAAGTCTGGACTTATACATCAACTTGCTGGGAACTTTGTTATATCAGTCTGTTGAACAGCCAACATAAGGAAGAAATAACTTGAATTATGTATTGGCAGCATCAGAAAACCTTGTTGATTATATTCTTGTTGCATATGCGTTCAGTACCGTCGATCATCGGATAGTCATATTAAACCTTAATTGAGTGACAACAATGTATATTCAAGCCACGTGAAAGTTTCAGACTACAAGAGGGCTGACTTTCAAGATTTATAACTCATTATAGGTAGTAATGACTGGGAACAGCTTATTTATTTAACGAATGTCCATGATGTATGGAAACTATTTTCAGCATGGCTTAATAAAGCAGTAAAGGTATGTGTACCGATGCGCGATAGACGACCTGGGAAAAAGTCTAAGCTACTGTAAAATAGTGGAATGAATTTTCATTCATTTAACAAACTTGACCACCTACATTATAAAACCATAAATAAGGAGCACAAAAATATACATCACAACCTTCGCCAAAATGACAAAATGTTAATATGTCAAATCAAGACAAATCTTGAAATGTAAATAGCAAATATTAATAAAACAAACCCAAATGAATTATTTTGTTTCATCAGAAGTGAGAAGATACTGACTCCAACAATAGGTTAACTAGTTTTCAGCGAGTGGAAAACATCCGAACATTATGAAACTAAGATGGCTAATATTCTTAACACCTTCTTTGTATAAGTGTTCACCAGGAATATTCATGTATGATTCCTTCGGCTTCCACTGTTCATGAAAACGAAGACTGAACAATGGGTGATATTGTGATCAGTGAGCGAGATATAGTATTTGCAATACAAACCAAAGATGAACAAAACCACTGAATTTGATAGAACATCTCCAAGAATCTTAATGCAAGTGAATAATGAACAATCGAAACCATTAACTCGTATATTCAATACATCACGAGGAAGTTCCACTGTGCCACGTATCTGCAGACTTGCTAGTGTGACTCCAGTATTTAATATAGGCAATTATTCACAGTCCGGATATTATCGTCCAATTAGTTTAACATTAGCAGCACGCAAGTTGCTGGAAACCACAGTTCCAGACAAAATGGCTAAGGGATTAGAATGATATCATTAATGACTCACTGCATGGATTCGAGAATAAGTAATTAGGTCTTCTTAATCTCCTTGACATTTTCAATGACATAATTGAATTTTGCAGTGGAACTAAATCGGTTGAGGTAATCTAGCCAGATTTTCAGAAACCGTTCAATAAAGGTCCGCATAAACGACTTCCTGATAATCTTAATGCCTATGGTATCAGAGACAATGTAAAAAGATGGACTGACAATTAGCTAATAGAACGCAAATAAAGAGTTGTACTTAATGAGATGGAATCAGGCTGGATGAATGTCACATGCAGACTACCAGAGGGCTCAGTTCTGAGTCTTCTGCTGTTTCTAATTTATACTTACGATATCAAGAAAGGTTTCTGTTGTAGAAACTTCAAATATGCTGGCAAGCACATCCACCCAAAAGCAGGCCAATGATTTGGAGAGATCTATATTATTTAACTGGGTTCAAATGTGGCAAATGGATATTAATATCGACAGATGCAAAACTCTTTATGTGGGGAGTAGAAATTTAGATTTTAGGTACACTGCTAATAATTATTATAAAATGTGTAACCAGAAAAAAATTTGAGAATAATAATAATGACTGACTTTAAATAAAGCCGACAGTGTACAGAAGCAGTAAAGAAAACTAATAAACTACCCCCCTGGGGGTAGGAGGGTTTCAAGATTACTCCCCCAGTATCCCTGCTTGTTGTACGAGGCGACTAAAAGGGTTGGTGGTGGGTTAGTGCCCCACCCTGTAAAAAGAACTAACTAAACAAGCGAATAAAGCGCCTCGGACCAGGACGGACCATACGTTGACGACTAAGGAACGGACAAAGGACATTCTGAGGGTGGGGACATGGAATGTGAGAGGAGTGAATGATGAAGTGAAAGAGAGAGAGATTGTGCAGGTGCTTGAGGATGCAAGAGTGAATATATGTGGATTGACTGAAACTAAATGGTAAGGTGAAAGGGTGAGAGAATGGGAATATGGTTTAGGTATATGTGCAGGAGTTAATGAGAATGAGAGGGCAAGAGAGGGAGTATGCCTGATGATATGCAAGAAGTGGAAGGAGAATATAAGAGAGTATGGAACAGTGGGTGCAAGGATTGTATGGGTGAGGATGAATGTAGGTATACAAGCATGGCCAATTGTATGTGCGTATGCGCCGACAGAGGACCGAGTGGCAAGAGTGAAAGATGAGTTTTGGGAGAGTGTAGAAGCATGTATGAACAAATTTGAGAGGAGCAAGAGAGTGCTTTTGATTGGAGACATGAATGGCAAAGTTGGTGATGTACGAGTGAATGGAGTGGTTGGTCAATGGGGTGTGCCAGCTGAAGTAGATGGGAATTGTAGTGCTTTGATGAGCATCCGTGCTGGTAAGGGGTTGACAATAGCTAACACCTATTTTCGGCATAAGATGATCCACAGGTATACATGGAGAGTAATGAGGAGGATAGATGGTAAACTTGCTGAACGAAAGGCAATGATAGACTACATGTGTGTGGATGAGCGAATGAGAAGACAAGTGTTGGATGCAAGAGTGTGGAGAGGGTGGGGGAATGGAGTCTCAGACCATCACTTAGTGATGGCCAAGGTAAAGCTGCAAAGAAAATGGTTGAAGAGACGAAGGGGAAGACAGGAAGAAACAGCTCCTGTGAGATGAGTGGAGAAGCTGCAAGATAGTGAGAAAATGGCAGAGTATAAGAGCATAGTGGAAGAAAGATTGGGAAGGTATGAGTTAGAGCAGATGGAAGGGGTGGGAGACGTATGTAAGATATTCACGGAAGAGATAGGCGCAGCATGTGAGGAGGTTTGTGGAGTGAGGAGGAGATGTAGGGGTGTGCAAGGGACACCATGGTGGAATGATGAGGTGAAAAGAGCTGTGGAACAAAAGAAGAAGGCATATAGTGAATGGCTAGCGAGTAGAGGTAGGGGAAACAATGAGAGAGAGAAGAGAGAGGTATATGTGAGCAGAAGAAGGGAGGTGAAGAAACTAATGAAGGAGAGTAAGAAGAAAGTGGATGAAGAATTTGGGAGGAATCTGATTGTGAAATGGAGGGAGAGTAAGAAATTGTTTTGGAAGGAGGTAAAGAAAGTAAGGCAGTCTGAAAGGGGAAATATTAGGGGAGTGAAAGATACGAATAATAGGTTGTTGGTGGAGAAGAGAGAGAAATTGAGGAGACGGAAGGAGCACTTTGAGGATTTGTTGAATGTGGAGAGTGAGAGCAGTGCGAGTATAAGTGGTTGGGGAATGGTTGGGAAAAGAAGAGATGAGTGGAGTGAGGAAGAGATCAATAGGGCGTGTCACGAATCAAATTCGCAACATTTTCCTTTTGTGAGAAACCACGAACTATTAGTGGAAAACTCACTGTGTATCGTTCAGTTAACCGTTTCTCTCCCCATTTCGATGGCATACTTTTTTCAAAACATTCGTCACTGTTTCAAAAGTGATCGTTCTAATGCATGTCATTAAGTGCTCTACTGAGCGATATTATTGTTTGTATATTGTTCGCCCCTGCTTGCCTCAACCGTTGGCCACGCCTTCTCCGGCTGGCCTGGGCATTACCCCATACATCATATTTGAATCAGTCTTTTGTCTGTCGCGATGGAGTGTGGTTCTGTGCTCCAGTAGTGAGAGTGAGAGAGGTCTTCTAGCACCCAGACTCCACTAGACTACAGTTCTCCAGGCTCCCACCCTTCCTTGGTGATATGCTACATTGACCAGTATTTCCTTTTCGTATTTTCCTAGGTTTAAGAGTTTAATTGTGTTGTTTCCTCACATGCCGGCCAGCTGCGCCACATGTTGTTTTCCTAGGTGTAAGAATTTAGCTTTTGAGTGAGTGAGTGAGTGCGATCTCTTTATTTTGAATTCATTTTGAAATGTAACGTTAAATTTATTTCTTTGTAATCAATAAATTTAACAGTTCTTTTTCTTTGAGCTTAATGTAACGTAAACTTGTGTTTCATTTCTCCATAATTAAGCTTATTTCCCTTATAGCTCCTAGCTTGCATAAACCCTTTGCTATTCATAACTGGTACTTAGGCCAGTCTTGTTGTATTAAGCTTAAAATCCGTTGTGCCTTCTAGGAGTTAACGCATTAGCAAGAACCTGATATTATTAATAGTATTAGTTATTTATTGTCAGGGGTGAAGTCACTTTCTCCAGAGGCTAACAGTACTAATAAACAGCAATTGTAATTGGTCTCTGCTGTGTACTGTTGAGAAAGTTTTAAAATTCTCGTTCTGAGAGAATCGGCGAAACGAGCCGACATAAAGTATTCATTGTTTGATTTAGCAAGACAATTCATTGTCCCTGCTCTCCAGTATTATTGAACATTATCATTTAATAAGCATTTATCTTAAAAACCCCGTGACAATTGGTGACCTCCCCAGGATATTAAATCCTAGCTCTAAAGCTATTCACGAGATAATACTCACTCGTTCATACTTAGGTATTTATTATTAAAGTCTATAGGCACTACTTTACTGGTGATTATTGATTCATTTTTATTAATTTACATAATAGTTAGACAGTCAGTTGTTTGTTTAATTTTCTTTTTTTTACCAGTTTAATTAGATAAAACTGGTCACCACTAACCTGTGCCTATATTCTTTATTTTTTATTATTGGCATTTCTCTTTGAAAAAAAAAAAATTGCAGTCAGTACTGAGTTGCTAGTTATTTAGATTGAGTTAGCATCATGTCAACCAGCATCTATGTACAGGAAGCCAAAGATATGGGTCTTACGGACCCAACTGAAATCAAGGAGTTCGTCCTGTCTTGGTTTAATTACGAACAGCAGCGCAAGAGTGATGCTCGTGAAGAGCATTGAATTCAGCATGAGGAACGCAAAAAGGAGCGCGAATAAGAGCGAGAACAGCGTGAACACTAGCAGAAACAGCGCAAACACGAGCAGAAACAACGCAAACTTGAGTTAGAACAAGAGCGATAACAGCGCGAACACGAGCGAAAACAGCGCGAACTCGACTTAGAACACGAGCGAATACAGCGCGAACTCGACTTAGAACACGAGCGAGAACAGCGTGAGGAACGAGAGAGAGAACGTCAATACGAGTTACAACAATGCAAGAGAGAACGAGAACACGAACGTGCTGAGCGAGAGGCACGCGAAAAACATGAATTTGAAGTGCTGAAGCTCAAGCGAGATTCCTTGGCTTCAGACACGTCTGGTGCAGTTGGTCCAAGATCCACAAGCGTTCTCCCTGCACATATCCTGGCGACCCCATGCATCAAGCTTCCTTCATATAAGGAAGGCGAGCGAATCGAGCCGTACATAGCTCGTTTTGAGGACATGGCAGACATGTATTAACTGGATGAGGCAGCTAAACGGCTCCAATTTCTTAGTTTATTTGAGGCCCCTGCCCTCGATATTTTCCACAGAATTCGTGGAGACAATCTCAAGTACGAGATGATGAAAGCTGCACTCATTAAGGCGTATGGTCTCACAGTAGACGACGCCAAAGTTCAGTTCATGCGAGCTTGTCTCCAAGACAAGGAGACAGCTGTTCAGTTCCTCGACACTCTCACTGCTTACTTAGGTGAGTGGATGGAGAAAGATGAAACTCCTTCCACGCGTGAGGGGATAATTGACCTTTTGCTGCATACACAGCTAGAGAGGTCGTGGCCCGGTGAGCTCATAACACAGCTTAAGATCTGCCAGGTGAAAGATGCCAGCCAAATGGTGGAAAAGGCTGATGCATATTTCACTGCATACGGGTATCAAACTCTTAAGCAAAACACCTGGAACAGCAGAAAAGATACTGCCAAGTCTGGGAAGCCGTCTCAGACTGAATCCCAGCACGAAGGCCGTTCTCAGATTAATGGCCAAGGTCCAAGCAAACCGCAGAAGGTCCAAGGGCAAAATACACAGCAGCCTGCTTGGAAGCGGTACAACAAGCACCCCAACCAGCAGCAGTTCCCCAAGCAGCAGCAGCAATACAAGGACAAGCCACGTAACCCTCAGTCAGGTCAATCAGTGTATCGGAGGCAGGAGGCAAACGCAGCCTTCATTCCACGACAAGCACACGGTGGTGCCATCTCTACCAGTACAGGTACTTCCCAACAGTTCACGAGTCCCCCTCCGATCATGAACTCTCCTCCACAGGTGGTCAATGCTCCACCTCCTCAGATGGTGAGTACGACTACTCAGACACCTAGTTCTCAGGAGCCACGATTGCTGCATCGGTTGTTCCGCAATCTCGTGAATGACTGGCTGCTACCTCCTCAGACCCATCCACCAGCAACACTGCCTTTCTTGTTCAGCCAGGGTTTGTGGGAGGTGTTTCTGTAAATGTTCTGAGGGATAATGGTTCCTCAGGTTGCTCTGTTAAGCAGAGTTTAGTTCGGCCTGATGAGTATACAGGTCGACAGATCCAAGTTAGACTTATTGATGGATCAGTGAGATTGTTCCCTGAGGCACGTATCCAGGTGGCGTCTCCATTTTTCACTGGCCTGACAGCTGCAGTTGTCATGCCAGAACCTTTATTTGACATCATTATAGGCAACATACCTGGCATCAAAAATAGTTGCACCGTAGATGTTGCTACTCAGACTTTGGCTGCTACGGTAACATGAGCCATGGCCAAGGCTCCAAATCGCGTCACTCCATTGACCGTCGCAACGCCGCAAGATCTGATTCGTAGTCAAGATGTTGTCTAAGAGCAACAGACTGACTCAGTGTGTAAGAAGCTGGAGGGTAAAGTGATTAAGTATTCACGGGGAGGACAAGCCAGGTTCCTTCGTAAGCGAGGACGGCTGTACCATGAGTCACAGACACCCCAGGGTGAGGTTCGACTGCAGTTTGTCATTCCTGCAAAGTATCGCCGAGCAGTGTTTGAATTAGGTCATTGTTCAGCGATGGGAGGTCACATGGGTCAAAAGAAGACCTCTGACCACATCCATGCTGACTTTTTCTGGCCAGGAATGGGACGGGATATAACGAGGCTCGTACATTCCTGCGATGTATGTCAGCGTACCACTCACCTGGGACGTGTCCGTCTTGCGCCATTGAAACCAATGCCCATAATCTCTGAACCGTTCGAGAGAGTAGCAGTTGACATAGTTGGGCCAATCTCCCCTAGGGCTAGTGATGGATCAAAGTATATCCTCACTATTGTTGATTTCAGCACATGGTGGCCTGAAGCCGTGGCCCTTAAGAATATAGAGGCCGTCACTGTTGCTGAGGCATTAATTGAAGTGTTCTGTCGTGTAGGTATCCCTAAGGAGGTCTTAAGCGACCGGGGTTCGCAGTTCACTTCAACAATGATGAACGAAGCGTTCAGGTTGCTGTCCATCCGAGGCTTACGGACTAGCCGTATCATCCCATGTGTAACGGGTTGTGTGAGAGGTTCAATGGGACTCTCAAGAAGATATTGAGGCGCATGACCGCCGAACAGCCAAAGGAATGGCTGTGGTTCATTGCTCCTCTTCTATTTGCTTATCGAGAAGCCCCACAGCATTCATTGAAATTCTCACTATTTGAACTGGTGTATGGAAGGTTGGTCCGGGGCCCATTTCAAGTCCTTCGTGAGTTATGGAATGATGAAGAACACGACCCTGAAGTCAAGACCACCTACACCTATGTCCTTGATTTGGCTGACCACCTCCAGTCGACGTGCGAGTTAGCTAAGGAAGAACTGATCAAGGCGCAAAAGGCTTATTACGATAAGAAGGCAAGGCTTCGGAAGTTTAGTCCAGGCGATAAATGCTTGGTATTACTCCCCACTGCCCAGAACAAGTTGTTAGCACAGTGGAGGGGTCCATATGACATAGTTGAGAGCATCTCAGATCTCAACTATGTAATTCAGATGGGGAATCTTCGTAAGAGGTTCCACGTTAACATGTTGAAGGCTTATGAGTCAAACCCCGAGGAGGCTGGCCTGCGAGTGGCTGATGACAGTGACCAGCCACTGGAAGGAACTGGGGCAGCTGCGGTGAACCCAGCTGATGACCATGATGATGAGCCTTTAACCATTCAGTCTCACCAGGAGGAGACTGTCGGAGATGTCCTACTTAACCCTGACTTATCAGTAGGAGACCAAAATGCCTTAAGGTCACTGCTCTGTCAGTATGCTGATGTCTTCTCAGACCAACCTAGACTTGCAAAGGTTGAGTGTCATAAAACTGAGTTGACCAGCAATGCTCCCGTAAAGGTTAAGCCATATCCGATTCCCATGCGACTACAGGACGCAGTAGACAAGGAAATTGCCGACATGGAGACTGCAGGCATTATCGAAAAGTCCTCATCTCCTTACTGTAGTCCAATGGTAGTAGTTCGCAAGAAAGATGTTGGAGTCAGGTTTTGTGGCGATTATAGGAGGCTAAATGCAATCACCAAAGTGGATGCTGAGCCAGTGGGTGACCATATTGCCATCTTCTCCAAGCTGGCAGGGTCACGATATTTCACGAAGCTCGATCTAGTGAAGGGATTCTTCCAGATTCCCCTTCATCCTGAGAGTCGTCAGTTCACTGCCTTTGCTACTCCTAGGGGGTTGTATCAGTATAAAGTCCTACCGTTTGGACTTACCAATTCCCCAGCAGTCCTTAATCGTGCCATGAGACAAGTGCTCCATGGTATCGTAGGAGTAGAAATGTTCGTTGACGATGTTCTCATTCATTCTGCCACGTTGGAGTAGCACCTCAGACTCTTGGAAGTTGTTTTCAGTAGACTGCAGAGTTTCAACATGACTGTGAAGCCTACCAAGTGTGAAATTGCGCACAGTGAGGTGGAGTTCCTCGGACATGTCGTTGGCAACAATCACTGCAGGTGTCAGGGTGATAAGATTAGAAAGGTTAAGGAAGCCCCAAGACCCGTGACCAAGAAACAGGTTAGGGCATTCCTCGGCCTAGTGGGGTATTATAGAAGTATTGTCCCCAACTTTGCCCTCATTGCTCAGCCGTTGTACGAGACGCTACGGAAACATGCTCCAAACACCATCGGATGGGGAGAAGCGCAAGAGAGATCTTTTGCCACCCTCAAGAATATGCTATGCAAGGAGCCTATCTTGCAGTTGCCTGATTCCAATAAACCTTTCATATTGCACACTGATGCTTCACAAGATGGAGTAGGTGCATTATTGATGCAGGAATCGGAAGGTGGAATCTTCCCAGTGGCATACCACAGCCGTAGGTTAAAACCCGCCGAGAGGAATTACAGTACTGTTGAGAAGGAACTCTTGGCTGTGGTTGATGGTGTTAAAAAATATTATTATTATTTGTTTGGGGCACCATTCACTCTGGAAACTGATCATATGCCACTCACTAGTCTTAGCACGACCAAGATGGCTAATGCAAGATTGACACACTGGACACTGTATTTACAGCTGTTTAACCTTGTGAGATACATCAAGGGAAATGATAACGTAGGTGCAGACCTGATGTCTCACCTGTTAACTGCTGACTAACACGGGCAACTGTTGTATGCTGGGTTCCGTAAGATAGGCATCCTCAGAGATTTGAATAATCCAAGGACCAGCCTGGTTCCCAGTTAAAAGTGTAGACCTGACGTCTCACTTGTTGGCCCCACAGGACACAGTATGTCCAGGGCCTGTACATACACGTGTTCTGTAGTTTAATGGGAAAAGATTTGAGAACCCGCAGAGGCGACCCGAGGCTGTGTCTTCGGACACACGAGCCCGAGTTTGCGTAAGGATTCTCAGCTGCCCCGATATTGTATATACATGTGTACTCTAGGCTAAAGGGGGGAAGTTTGAGGACCCGTGTGCAGTCTGAGGCTGTGTCTGTGGACACATGAGCCTGAGTTTGCACAAGGATTCTCAGCTCCCCGATATTAATATAAGTACTGTAGGTTAAGGGGGAAGTTCGAGAGAAACCCCCGGAGGCGACCCGAGGCTGTGTCTGCGGACACACGAGCCCGAGTTTGCACAGGGATTCTCAGCTCCCCGATATTAATATAGGCACTAGGTTAAGGCAGACGTTGAGGACCCGTGTGCAGTCTGAGGCTGTGTCTGAGGACACACGAGCCCGAGTTTGCATAAGGATTCTCAACTTGCCGACACTAATCGTAAGTGTAGAGTTTAGTTTAACCAGTAAACTACACAAGTCCTCGAGACCAACAGCGTCCAGGGACTATGTTTCCTGGTTAATAATGTACCATATAAATTAATGGCGACCTCGAATGTACGAAGCTTAGGCTGTCACTCGTATTTTTCAGCTAGAGCGTACCTTTCATAGCATGTACTGATTGCTAGGCAGAGAGAGTAATTGTAATGTAATAAGAAGTTTTGTCTCATTGACACTTTTGATGCTCCACCCTAATTGATTTTGCAGGTACAGCAATGGGTGTAGCAGTTTTGCTGTGCGGGCCAGCTGATCGTCTGCCGCATGCTGCCGCCTCTTCACCTCTGCCTTCGTCGTCACCATATTATTAATATTTACTCTATTATTTTACACGTAGGTACAGTTACACTTCAACTGTCACACCTACACCATGTATCACATACACCACGCTACACAACAATTAGTTGTCAGTGTAAATGTAGCGAATTTTCGCTCAGTTTGACCTGAGTACAGGATTTTCACCATCGTCAAAGAGTTTTTTCCCCTCAAGCTTGCCTCTATTAATGTAAATACGAGGTTTTTATGCTCATTGGCGATAGTGATTTTCTCCTGTAGCAGGATAGCACACACACCACAGTGTAAATCTTGTGTGACTGAGTTAGGATGTGTACATATATATATATATCCACAAATTTTTTCTCATAAGGAAAAAATTTCATTTTGAAGGGGCGTAATGTCACGAATCAAATTCGCGACATTTTCCTTTTGTGAGAAACCACGAACTATTAGTGGAAAACTCACTGTGTATCGTTCAGTTAACTGTTTCTCTCTCCATTTCGATGGTATACTTTTTTCAAAACATTCGTCACTGTTTCAAAAGTGACCGTTCTAATGCATGTCATTAAGTGCTCTACTGAGCGATATTATTGTTTCTATATTGTTCGCCCCTGCTTGCCTCAACCGTTGGCCACGCCTTCTTCCGGCTGGCCTGGGCATTACCCCATACATCATATTTGAATCAGTCTTTTGTCTGTTGCGACGGAGTGTGGTTCTGTGCTCCAGTAGTGAGAGTGAGAGAGGTCTTCTAGCACCCAGACTCCACTAGACTACAGTTCTCCAGGCTCCCACCCTTCCTTGGTGATACGCTACATTGACCAGTATTTCCTTTTCGTATTTTCCTAGGTTTAAGAGTTTCATTAAGTGTGCTGTTTCCTCACATGCCGGCCGGCTGCGCCGCATGTTGTTTTCCTAGGCGTAAGAATTTAGCTTTTGAGTGAGTGAGTGAGTGCGATCTCTTTATTTTGAATTCATTTTGAAATGTAACGTTAAATTTATTTCTTTGTAATCAATAAATTTAACAGTTCTTTTTCTTTGAGCTTAATGTAATGTAAACTCGTGTTTCATTTCTCCATAATTAAGCTTATTTCCCTTATAGCTCCTAGCTTGCATAAATGCTTTGCTATTCATAACTGGTACTTAGGCCAGTCTTGTTGTATCAAGCTTAAAATCCGTTGTGCCTTCTAGGAGTTAACGCATCAGCAAGAACCTGATATTATTAATAGTATTAGTTATTTATAGTGGAAGCAATGAAGAAGATCAAGATGGGAAAGGCCCCAGGAATTGATGGAGTGTGTGGTGAAATGCTGAGGTATGGGGGTGAGATTGTAGTGGAGTGGATATGGAAGGTGTGTGGATTGGCTTGGGAAGAGGGAAGGGTTCCAGAGTACTGGAAATCAGGTATAATTGTTCCTTTATACAAAGGAAAAAGGGAGAGAGAAGTTTGTGGTAACCATAGGGGTATTTGCCTTCTTAGTGTGACTGGAAAAGTATATGGTAGAATACTCATTGATAGGGTTAGGCATATGACAGAGGAGCTAGTTGGAGAAGAACAAGGAGGATTTAGGAAGGGAAAAGGGTGTGTAGATCAGATATTTGTTCTAAGATGTTTAGTGGAGAAGTATGTAGAGAAGGGAAAGAAAGTGTATGCTGCCTTCATGGACTTGGAGAAAGCTTATGGCAGAATAGATAAGCAAAGTATGTGGAACGTATTAACCCCTTAACTGCAGGGCATCACTTTCGTGATGCTTGGGAGCAAGGGATCATACCGTGGGGCATCACTTTTGTGATTCTGTGTTATTTTGAATTCACCCAGGCTTTCAAGTGGTGGCTTGTATCATCTATCAGTACTGCCAAAGTCCAACGCTAATCAGCACTCCTAATCTTATCTGTATTCCCATCCATTGTTGACAATTTAGCCATTTCTCCCCGTTCTTGACTCCCCTCCCTATCTCCCATCCATTACCCTCTCCTCTCGCCTGCCCAGCCGTGCTATGCTAAGTAAATCTTTCCTGGAATTTTCCACTGATTTCATCCATTGAAATAAGCCCTATGCCCTATTCTTATACCAAATAATATATACAAAAAAGAAATAAGGTAAGTGATAGTGCCATACACCTGGAATTGGCTAATTATCACCTGACAACACCTCAAGTGCACTTGTTCGCTAATTTTCGCTGTTTATTTCCCCTTGAAATATACCGTATAATCTATTCTCGTAATAAAAATATATATAAGAAAGGAAGGAAGAAGCCTAAGTGATATATTCATTCACCTGGAACTACCTCATTTATTATGTATTGTCTAGATTTCCTGCCAATTATTTCATAGCATATATATTAGCAGCTATCACCACACTGACATTGGCAGCATTGCACTCCCTCTAGGCAGGCATCCACACTGTATTCAGTTTACTGTCGTCTTTCAAGGTGAAACCACGTCGGATTCTCGCTTGTCCAATTCCGCCGCTTTTTAGCCCCATGCAAAGGACCCTTTGACCTCTACCCCCTACTAAATCTCGTGTGGAAAGGGGTAAAGGGCTAAGTGACTGCTGTGGAATGTCAACTGGCTAATTTGTCAATGAAAATGATAGACAGTGACTACGATTTTTCTGGTGAGTAAAACAGTGCAAGTGGAAATGTAAATAATGTGTAAATAATGTGTAAACAGCAAGTGAAAGCAATGAATGTAAATATAAGTGAACAGTGGAAAATAGTTTTATAAGTTACTGCAAGTGACAGTGCATAACACAGCGTAAATAAAATAGAAATGTAAATAATGTAAATACAATAGAGAATGTAAATAGAAATGTAAATGAGTAGTAATATAAGAATACGAGTATATATACTAGAAGTAATGAAAGTGAAAGTTTCACTCTAGCATGTATGAATACTATGCGTTATGAAAGTGGAAGTGAAAGTGACAGATTCACTCTCAACGCTAGTATACAGGACGAGAAAGTGAATGCTACGTATTTTACTGAAAGGGAAATTGAATGCCTACAGTGACAATAAACTACTATTACTGAAGGAAACTTATGGATAAAGGCTGTAGATATTTATAAGTGTTATATAGTAATAGAAATATAAAGTGTGAGTGTTTTTATGAATAATAAATGACAGAACACCAGCGGCGAACGATCGCAAGTGGGAAGGTCATACGCGCTCGTAATTTTCATTGCTTTCACAGTGTTTTTTTTTTTTTGGAGTATGGATTCCAAACTATTTGAGAATCATAGAATAGTGTTTCTAGTGATAATATCAGGCTGTGGTAATCATATTATGGGTTGTCGGGAAGTGTAAAGTGAAGAAGGCTTAACAACCATCCCAGGAGAAAGCTGAAGGTATGTGCCATACGCATATATAATTTTAATATTCTAGGACTAATAACTGATTTTTGGCAAATATTTTTAGAGAGTCTGTCGGAGCGCGAATATGCTCGCAAGACATGCAAGTCAAGCAAAAACAACCCCGCGGTTTAGGGGTTAAGAATATATGGAGTGGAGGGGAAATTGTCGAGTGCTGTGAGGAGTATGTACGAAGGAGCTAGGGCTACGGTGCAAGTGGATGGTGAGCTGAGCGGGTTCTTTGATCTCAATGTGGGACTGAAACAGGGTTGTGTGATGTCTCCCTGGCTGTTTAATTTATACATGTATGGGGTTGTAAAGGAGGTGCAAGGTTGGCAGTGGATGTGGGGGTGGCTCTAATGAATGATGGTGAGATTTGGAAGATTCCGGTGTTGCTGTTTGCTGATGATACAGTATTGTTGAGTGAAGATGAATGGGAGTTGCAAGGTTTGGTGAATGAATTTGGGACAGTGTGTAGGAAGAGGAATCTGAGAGTTAATGTAAACAAGAGCAAAGTTATGGTGTTTGAGAGGAATGAAGTCACAGAATGTACAGTGAGGGTATATGGTGAGGATATGGAATGTGAGTACATTCAAGTACTTGGGTAGTGTGATGAGTAATGTTGGAACGTTGGTCGATGAAGTGCGTGAAAGGGTACAGCAGGAAAGGAAGGTTGTTGGTTCACTGAAAGCAGTGATGAGAAATAGGGAGGTGAGTATGGAAGTTATGAAGTCACTACATGATAGTATTGTGATCCCTATCCTGACGTATGGAAGCGAGGGGTGGACCTTGCAAGAGGGGAACAAGTCAAGAGTGAGAGCAGTGGAAATGATTTACTTGAGAGGAACATGTGGAGTGACATGGAGGGACAAGTTGACGAATGAAGAAGTGAAGGAACGTTGTGGGGTGGATGTGGATGTGGTTGAGAAGATAAAGAGAAATACACTGAGGTGGTTTGGACATGTGGAGAGAATGAAGAAAGAAAGACTGACTAAGAAGGTGTATGTAGGTGAGGTGAAGGGAGGGAGAGGGAGGGGTAGACTGAGGATTAGGTGGAGGGTTGGAGTTGAGAGGTATGTGAGGGAGGAGGGAGTGAATTGGGGGGAGGGTAGTCAAATGGTGGATGACAGAGCGACTTGGAGGCGTTTTGTCTGCGGCCACCCTTTACGGGATTAGGGCTTCAGGCTATAGAGAGATAGATGGATATTTATAGGCCATGCAACTAAATTTCACTTAGCACAGTTCGTTAGTGTGCCCCCATCTGGAGCATTGTATTCAGTTTTCGGCCTTTTTCGCCAGATGGACATAGAGAAATTAGAGAGGATGCAGCGAAGAGTTACAAAAATGATGCCCATGTTAAGGAACAAACTATATGAGAAACACTCGGAAGAATGCCAAATCCATTTAGCCTGACAAAACAAAGGTTATGAGTGAATCTGATTCACGTATATATAATTCTTAAGGGACATAAGAATATGGTATTAAATAACTATTTCACAAAAGTTCTGTCAAATTACAGTAGAGATAAAGGTTATAAAATCGTCGGCAATCGTTTCTATTCCAATGAAGCAAGAAAAAATTCTTCAACGGGGTTGTCAACATATGGATGAAACTACTAACCAATAAGTGAAGTAGACTGCAGTTCAGTAACTGCATTTAATAGTCGTTTAGATACGGTAAGAATCTGGCTTTGAATCCCCTGTAGAAAATAAGTTATTTTTTTCCTTTTCAGTCATTCCTTAGACGCATCTATGGCAGTTTTTCTATGCTGTAATTAGGTCCTTCTCACTTTCTCCTGCCGGCTTCACCTGGAGGGTTTGCGTGGCTGGATGGGTGGGGGACGGGAAGTCTCCTTGCTTTTCCTTCCTTATTTTCACCTCACGGAATTAATTAACACAGTCTTTCTATAACAAACAACCCGGGAAGAACCATTAAGTGTGTTTCTGTTTCCCGTCCTTTGTACTCCTTTGTACAACTAACCAACCAAGGCATCTTTCAGGCTTCATCGTAGCATTCTGACCTTTAGAAGTTTGTGGTACTTACTCAGAAAAAAAAAAAAGTTTAAAACTGTACAAAGAACACAGCAGTGTTAACCTTTGACTCGTGACCTTGGTCAGTGATCGATGTGCACAGCAATTCAAGTACTTCTTCCCATTCGCATACACACTGTGTGTGGCTGGATTGATCCAAGTTCGATAAGATTTATATACTTAAAATAATTACACTCTCCGAACTTTAAGTCAGAACTGTAGCCTTCACTTTTGGTCAATGTACAGTATGATCGAATCACTACTTCCTAGACCCACACTCTGTGTACAGGTCAGGGTCAGCCCAAATCGGATCAGGTATTAATGAGATGTTTTGTTAACATGTATTCAGATATGCATGCATGGGTACATACGAGTACAGTGATAAATACCTGACTGGGTCACAATGGATGCGACTTCAGTGTCACTAAAGCATTAAATTTATTAAACATAGTGAGTGTTAAATGAAGTAAGCGGGTGCCTGAAAGTGTATCTGAAATTAAAACAGCAGAAAATGTACTTTGCATCGAAAGTAGGGAGTATCTTCAAACGAATATCAAGTTTATAATTTTCTCTCCACCTAGCCTCACACCACCCCATCCTTATCCCTTCCAACCTCCTTTTCTGCATATGAACACTGTCACACTTCCAGTCAACTTTCTCTCTCTCTCTCTCTCTCTGTTTTACTCCTCCTCATTTTTTATTCTTAATCTCTCTCTGTTTTCCTCCTCCTCCTCTTTTTCTATTCATAACACCCTCTCCAACTTCTCTTCTCTTGTGCCCATTTGTTGTTTCTTCTTTCCTCATCAGTTAGGGTACACACACAAAGAAAGCAGGTTACCAGTGAGGGTAGTCAGTGCCGGGAGGTGGACACAAAGGAAGTTAATTTACCTACGAGCAGGTAACAAACATGTTGGGTACCAGCGCGGACCAGTAGTGACAGGGAACACTGGTCGGTGAATACAGTATGGCACCCTGGGGAGTTGCTCCACCATAATATTGTCTAGCTCTTCCCCGGGCAAATATTTCCTTTTCCTCTGCAGTTTTTGTCCAAAAATGAAAAATAAGCAACTAATATTAATAAAATAAACCGAAGTAGAAAGTGATCTGTGAATATAACCATCTTATGGGATAGAAAAGTGATGGAAATCAGTTGCATTAGTACACAGGAATGACTTGTCAGATCTATGGCTAAATTCTGAAGAACTGTGAAACCCGTCCGATAATAATACGGTGAAACTGGCAGAGGCAACCTATCCTGCCATAGGAAAGATATTTCATTACCTTGAGGTTTTTATAACCAATAAAGAATGACCTTACTATAACTATGAACAGGTTAGAATATGAAAATAATCATAATGCATAAATCAAATATCTTTTCTCTCTGCTTGTTTCCAAAGCAACAATTGTTTTATGTTCTACTCACTCATGAAGAAAATAACTATTGGTATGATTTCCAACAATAGTCTGTTTTTCATTTGCACACAGTCAGTTTGGCGTATTCACGAGCATTCTATCACTTCTAAATATCTTTCAGCAAATGGAAAATGTCACAACTACTTTTCCTTTCTTTTACTGTATGTAGTAAGAATGACCTTGTGCCTTCCTCTTTTCATTTTGGTTTTTCATTTCTTAATACGTGAATCACGGATGTATAATTAATATGCTCCTATGCATAGGTCAGTCTCCTTTTCATTAGGACATCCACCTGCACAGGCAAAGCAGGAAAGAATTCTGTGATCATTCCGGAAAACTTATCAATGTTGTTTGTATGAACTGAGAAACGTGCACCTCTTTGTACTGCGTGTGACCATACCTAACTGCACGATCACAGTCATGATATTCATGACGCTGCTCCATGATGGTAAACAAAAAACTGTTATCTTGCTTCTTTTATGTGTATACTCTTAGTCCTCCTCAAACTTTTCATTCTCCATTTTATTTTTTACATATTATACCTTTTGCTAAACCTTATACAGTAGGTAGTGTACATATACGTCGCTAAAGGCAACAGTAGGGGATGTGTATGTACTATGAGATTATTTTGCATATTAAGTAGCATGGCTGAGCTGAAGTGTTTTTAGATCAATTTTCTGTCATACCTGTCACCATTTATTACCATAATTAGGATTAAGAATCACTGATGTCCAGCTTAGGAGTTCACAAATTGCCTATTTAAAATCATAGGTGAAACATCAGGTCACATGCCAGGGTTAGCTTTATTTGAGTTATACGAAACTTTTCATCAATGTTCAGGTAAGACATGGATGGTACGATTCCATTTGGGGAACAATCAGTTGCAGAGACAGGCCACAATGGTCAGATGCAGACACATGACAGTTTTGTCATATAAATACCCACAGCGGCACTAAATTAGATAATACACCTTTTTTTTTTTCTTTTCGTTTCTTACAAAGGACATTTTTTATCATCCTATTTTTTGTTTTAATTCTTGGTACTTTTTCCCCTGTTCTCGAGTTCGAAATATGTGACCTAGACTGATGTGGAAGAGTAAAGTCCATGAGGCATAATATGACTCGATCTCAACAAAGGAAAGTTTTCTGGCGTTAACTGGACCTGAAAAATAAACTTTATTGGACCAATTAGACACCCAAAAGCTGCACTGTTAACAATACTATCATCTACTGTTATCAATATAACAAAATGGTCTTACATTAGCTATAATAACTAAAGCGACCAGGAGGATAAGTAACTTTCTATCTTCATACGTTTTTCATTCCTCACATCCCTTGCATAATTGCTTTGCATTCTTCCTTCATTTCTTACACATTCGCCTTCTGATGCTTACTTATCATTCATCCACTTGTCAGTTAATTGCATTCTTATCAGCATGAACATTTTCTATTATCTCTTGATTCCTCTTTTTTCTAACATGTTTTCCGTCTCCTCACTTCTCCCCCATATCCTCCACCTGTCCCCATACCTTCCTTAGCTTTCACCTAAGAGCCTCAGTCATATTCTCTTTCGTTCATTGTTACCTTCCCTATTCGAGCTAATCGTTTCTTGGTCCCATTCCCATTCCCTACCCTCTTCTTTTTCTCTATTTGTTGTCTTCTTTTCTCTTCTCCATCTGCCCTCTTACTTCTCCTATCCCCTCTCCCATTTCTCCTTCTTTCCACCTTTGCATTCACGTATTTTCCTCTCTCCACTGCAAACCCCTCATGTCCCTCTCGCATATCCTTTCGTTGATCCTTACTGTTCTTTTCCTTTCATTCATTTATTCTCTCTTTCCCTTTCCCTCATCTGTCATCCTCATTTACTCCCCCCCTCCCCCCTCCCCCCCTCCAATTATTTCTTTCCTGACTTCCATCAACAATTTATTTACCACTCTCCTATCACTACTACTCCTCCCTCCCTCTCTCGTTTTTCCCCATCATCTTTTTTTCTTCCCCCCCCTCTCTCTCTCTCTCTCTCTCTCTCTCGTTACTTAAATATTATATTTAAAGTGGCAAACAAGATGAAAAGGGAAAATTGGAATATCATAGGTGAGCAGTGCATGAAGAATGATGAAGGAAAGTTAGTGGTGGACAGTGGAAATATTGACGACGTCTGGGAAGAGCATTATAACTGGTTGCTGATAAAGGATTTGATTAGACCAAGGATGGAGTGGAGTCCGCGGATCCAGTGTTTGGCCTTTAGCCTTCGACTGATGATGCTACTTCGAGCAGGGCAATAAGCAGGATCCAGCTGGGGAATACAGCGGTGTTTCTGGGTTTGACTACTATCCTGAAGGCCTCAGGAGATACAGGAGTGAGTTGAGTTACCGATTACACAAATTCAGTTGCATACGAGTGTGTTGATCCATTTGACTAGAGGAAGAGTGTGATTGTAAATGTGTGTAAGGAGAAGGGTGATGCCCTAGAAAGAGGATATAATAGAGGCATAAAACTTTGGACTAGATAATGAAGGTAGTGGAGAGAATTCGAGAAGGTATGATAAGGGAGAGAGTGAATATTGATGAGCTACAGTTTCGGTTTATGCCAGACAAAGGGACAGCGACGCTGTGTTCATTGTCTGACATCTTCAGGAAAATTATATAGGGAAGAAAAGGGAGCTGTACTTTGATTTTATTGATTTGGAGAAGCCCTCTGACAGAGACCCTAGGGAGGTGAGGAGGGCAATGAGAAAGCTTGGGATCGAAGAATGACTGATTAGAATGATTGTGGCTATGTATGTGGGTGCAAGCACCCTTGTGAGAGTTAATAGAGATATGAATGATGAGTTTACCGTGAATGTTGGCGTGCACCAAGGGTCATTCTTGAACCCCATGCTTGCCATGGTGCTTCAAGTCCTCTCACGTGACTTACGATGTGGACTAGAATGGAAGATGTTGTACACTGACGACTTGGTGCTGATTACAGAGAATGAAAGAAAGGCAAAGGAAAGAGTTAGGAAATTGAGAGGCAGAATGGGGTTTAAAGGTTGGAGAGTAAATGTGGATAAATCAAGAGATGATATCTAGGGGTGGTGATAGTACCATCATAGCAGAGGGACGGTGGAGATGCACATTTTACCACAAGGATGTGGGAAGTAACGCCATCTTGTGCACTGCATATTATCAGTGGGTGTATAGGAGTTGTAGTGGTATTGGAGATGGACTGCACAATAGTGTTTTCTTGCGTGCTGTGCGTTGGGGAGAGTTTGCAGAGACTGTCAGGCTATAAAGATTGATCTTACTAGAGAGTCTCCTAAGTCTGTGGAGGAGTTCGTTATTTAGGGGACATATGTGCTGGAGGTGGAGATGGAGCTAACTCTGTAGCTAGGGTATGGAGTGGGTGGAGGAAGTTCAAGGAGCTGTTGCCTCTCCTAACATTGACCGGGCTCTCCTTTCTTGCTAAGGGATTTGTGTTTGCAGCATGTGTTAGGAACGCAATAATGTATGGTTGTGATAGCTTGGCAATAAAGGAAAAGGATTTTCGTAGGCTCAACCATACAAAAATTAATATGATTAGATGGATGTGTAGTGCGTTCTTCAATTCGAGGTCTGGCGGGGGCGGGGGGTGCTAAGATTGTGATTGAAGAGTACAGAGAAGGCTTGGGACTGGAATATATCGGCGTGGTGAGAGGGGGAAGACAGAGATGATTGGGCATGTTGAGAGGATGAAGGATGACAGTTGACTGCAGAAGGTGAGAAATGTGAGCATCGAGGGTAGGGCTGCAAGAGACAGATAAAAGAAGACTTCGGGAAAGGTAACAGAGAGAATTTCAACATACTTGACCTTTTCCTTACAACTAATCCTTCTGCATATGCTGTTAATCTTTTCTCTCTGTTGGGCTCCGACTATCAAAACGTTGTCATCCTAACCTGTCCTATCGCTCCAGTAAGGCCTGTGGACCCAGCCAAGCTGTGACGACTGTGGCACTTTGGAGCTGCTCCTCGGGAGGCCATCAGGCAGTACTTCTTTCGATTTTCCCTAGAATGATTATTGTTTCAATGGCTGAAAGCCCTCTGAGTTTGCCTCACACATTACATGGGTTATTATGTCAGACATGGAAGCATACATTCCTACCTCTTATCCTGTGACTAAGGGAAAAAATTGCTTAATCATACTTGCTCTAACGCAGCTCACAACAGGGACAAGACGTACAAAAGGAACTGGAGCCAACCCACCCATGCACCTCATCTCTCTTTTGTTTCTGCCAAGAATCATGTTAAATTATTCTTAGCTCTGGTAACAGAAATTTCATTTGTACTAAATGCTCTGAGCTCTCCAACTCAGAACTCTGATGGCTCTGAAGCTGTTTCTTCTACTGATAAAGCAGAACTCTTCACTCAGACATTCTCCTCCAGTTTCACCATAGATGATTCAGGTAATGTTTCATCATCACTGCCCCTGTCTGACTTCCTCATGGCTGACATGAAAATTTCTTCAATTGATGTATTTTCTGCGATCACTGGCCTCAGTACTAACATAGCAAATGGGCTTGATAGGGTCCTTCCTGTTGTCCTCAAGAACTGTACTACTGTGCTTACACCCTGCCTAGGGAAACTCTTTTGCCTTTGTCAATTTGTACCTTTCTTGCTGCAAGTTTGCTCTCATTCGGCCTTTCCAAAAGAAGGGTGACCTTTCCTTGCACTGTAACTATAGCCCAATTGCTTTAATATCTTGTGTTTCTAATGTTTTTTAATGTATTACTTTAAAGAAATTAAAGGCCCTTTCCTATTACACCTTTCTTCCCGATCGTCAGTATGTGTTTCGCCAGGGATGCTCCAATGATTTGCTTACCTTCCTTTCAGACTTCTCGTCATCCTCCTTTTGGGACTTTGAAGAAGGCTTTGCCATTGCACTTGACATCGAGTCTGGCATAAATCTTTAATATCCATCCTGCCCTCTTATGGTTTCTATCCTTCTCTCTGAGCCTCCATCTCTAGATTCTTTTGTGGTCGTTCTACAGCTGTTGTTGTAGATTGCCACCGTTCTCCTAGAGCTATCAATGGTGGTGTTTCTCAGGGCTCTGCCCCATCACTAACTCTCTTCTCTATTCACCAGTGGCCTTCTTACCCGTACATTTAACTCTATCCACGCATACGTTAATGACTCCAACCTTCACGTGTCCATCTTCTTCCCGCTGCGTCTATCTCAACAGTTACTTAAAAAAACAGTAGATATTGCTATGGCACGCCTAATGTCTGACTTTATTTATATCTCCGATTGAGATAAAAGTAATCTTGTATTTAATGCATCAAAAACTCAGTTCTTACATCTCTCGACTCGTTAGAATCTTCCCATGAGTATGCTGTAATTTTCAGCAATATCCAGCTCAATCCTTTATCATTTATGAACATTTTTCGGGTTTTATTCTCTCGGGATATATCTTTGAGAGCACATTACCTCTCTTTCAAAATTTGCTTCCAAGTTATTAGGTGTACTATGCCGACTTCATGCCGTCTTTACCCTTGCACAGTTGTTGAGTTGACACAGAGGTTTTATTGGCCCCTGTGTTGAGTACAACTCTCATCTGTGGTGAAGTTCTCCACATATAGCTCTTCTCAACAAGAAGCAGTCAAAGGCTTTTCGTTTCATTAACACTCCTCCTCTTACTGACTCCTTTCAACCTCTGTCTCTTTGCCGCACTGTTACATCTTTATATCTTTTCCATCGCTACGTCAATGGACACTGCTCCGTTGAACTGTCTATTTGCATCCCTCCACCACTGTGGCGGGTGCGTGGCACTTGTCTAGCAATGAGCTCTCATCCTTTTTGTGTCCAACTCTCTAATGCAAGAATAAACGATTACTTAAATCTTCTTCATGTATGCAGCAGATCAACTCCTGAGCTGTCTTCCTCTGTCTGGATTTCCTACTTCCTGTCTCCTCCAGCCTTTTAAACGCAGTGTATCCATGCATCTCGATATGAACCATTCTTGAATTTATCTATCTATTATTTTGTTTATATATATTTTTTCTTGGAGTGGATAATCTTGTGGGCTTCTAGCCTGTGGTTCCTTCTTCCTAGCATATAAAAGAAATGAAGCAGCCAGAGAACGAGCAGCGTGGGTTGCCGCCCTTGGGTTACCACGCCGACGCATGCAAGAGTGTTGGAGCTTTTAAAAACGATACGATACGAAGATCTCATTCTTTCTCCATCCATTACTGGCCTCCTCCCATTCATAGTTCTTTCCTTCCTCTCGCTCATTCTCCCATCTCGTCTCCTAGTCCTTCCATTACCTTTATATGATTCCTCCTACCTCACCCCTTTCTCTTCTCCAACTTCTATCTCAGTAACGGTGCTTTCCTCATCCATCAACCTCTCTTTCTCTCATTCCATTTAAACTTATCTAATTCTCCTATATTCGCCTCTTGCCACCCATCCCTCTCATACCTTCCTTTTATTCCTGTTCCCTCGATGACTTTCCCTGCCTCAGTTCCCGTCTAGTCTGAACCTCCTCCTCCACTTTTTAATTCTCATCACTTCCTCTTCACTCCTGATGTCATCCTTTACATTGCTTTTTCGCCTCTTCCATCATCCCTCTCTACCCTCAGTCATCCTTCCTCCCCGTCTTGCTCTTTCCTGTGCATTTTCTCACAGACTTTGGTTAGATCTTTACTGTAATTACCTTTTCCCTTGTATATACACTTGTTATGACAGTGGCGTCCCGTTATTTGTGTTCCTTATCAACTCCTGCGGCGTATTCCATTTTTTTTTCTTTACCAATGTTTCCTCTGTATCATCTCTTGACCCCTTCTCATCCCTCTTCTCCAGTCTCCCCCAAACATCATTACCCAGTAATTATCCGACCCACTAGACAAATTAGACTAATAGCCTTTACCTTTACTTCATCACCACATAATTACCTCGCCCACCCTTCTCTCTCTCTCTCTCTCTCTCTCTCTCTCTCTCTCTCTCTAAGAAATGAGCTAGTGGCGTTTGATTTAGTGAATAATTATTCCATCACTCTGAGGACGCCTTATATGCTAAATGCCCATTGCCCGTGTACCACTTCTTTGTGATTTAATTCATCCCAGGAAAAGTCTTTCATTCTGAATGGATTTTAAGGCCATATCATACACGTCTTGTTGAACAGTTCTTCCCAGGCAGAGAAAAGGCTGTGGAATAAGCAACAACAAATTGAGATTTGTCATCGCAGTGAAGAAGTTCCACGGGAAGCAATAAACCTTCCTGGGACGGTTGGTTTCTCTAAGCTGAAAAGAATCACCTTGAGTTAGTCAGAATATAACAAATGGTTCATATACGAGAAACAAAATTTAAAATTTTCACTACTACTAAGTAACGATTTGGTTTACCATAGAATTTTATTTGTGAACTGGAAGTGTTACATAGAGACTTCATTAACCCCATCAGTATGACAGGATTTCTCTTAATGTGAACCAACTCCTTCATATAGAGGATATTATCAGAATGATAATCTTGCCTTCGTTAGATAACTATATTAATTTTTAAATGGCCTCTCGCACTGAAGAACTTCAACATTTTTGTTAGTCATCTCAGTAGGAAAAAGGCTGTTCAGAAACACATTGGTTATAGTTTCAACCTTTTTGATAACAAGTTAATAATTTTCTCAGTCGTAAACACCAGCCGAAACAACGAGTCCCCACTGTCAACAGAGAGACCTTCTGCTTCTGCATTCCATACCTTGGTGACATTTCTAAGCTGATGTAACGGTCTTTGAGAAACTATGTAAAGTTTATCCTGATAAAGAATTCCGATTGATACCTTTGAACTGTTTCAAAATTAATGTTTCTTTCGTTTTAAAGATTGTATGCCAGCTGACATGTGGTCGTCGATCGTCTGTCTTTTTACTTGCCACAGTTTCATGAGGGGTATGTGGGCAGAACGGTTCGCTCTCTTAACATCCGAATCGACGAGCACGTAGGTCAGTCTGCCAGAACGGGTCTCCCACTGCACAGTCCACCCTGTTCAGCAGTGCAGGAAGACAGCAAGTCCATAATGCCCATCTCTTGGATCTATTCCTAACAAATAATCCAGATCATTACAGGGTAGAAGTGTTGTTACCACTTGGATCCTCTGACCACAATCTCATCAAAGCCTCATTAGTTAGCCCCCCCGAACCTCCCCGTTCTGAACTTGTCAGGGTGACCCAATGGCACTTTGACAGGGCTAACTGGGATTGATTTAGAAATTATCTTGCTGACATTCCATGGCAGTCTTTCTTCTCTAGTGATGTCAGTTCTACCCAGACCCAGATTAATGACTTAATACTAGCTGGTACGAATTTATTCATACCAAGTCAACAGTTCACTAAAAGATCGAACTCTCCAAAGTGGTTCGACAGCAACTGTGCCAGGGCAACGGCCCAACAGTCATTAGCATATAACTCTTACTTAAAATGAAAAACGTCTCATTCACTCTGGCAATTTAAAGTTGCTACAAACCATGAAAAGCTGTAATAAATATCGCTAAATCAAATTTTCTTTAAAAGCATCAGCACTACTTAACAACCCTAATGACAAGAGAATATTCTGGTAAACTCTCAGTTCTTTCAATAATAACTATAACAAGTCTTCATCCATTCCCCTACTAAAAACTTCAGATGGCAGCATTACAAATGACCCGCGTGGGAAAACGAATATCATTGCCAGTACTTTTGCCAGAAATTCTACCATGGAGGAAGTCAGCCAGAACGTCCCAGTACTAGAACTTGACTCTCCAGAAACTGTTCCACTTAAAATAAAGACAAGATACGCAAAATCCATCCTAGACAATTTACCTACCAACAAAGGTCCAGGCCCAGATGGAATTCCTCCAATTGTTTTGAAAAAAGTGTTTCCCAGAACTTGCCCCTGTTCTTGCTAAATTATTCAGACTATGCATACATACCTCGTCATTCCCTAATTCATGGAAAGAAGCCAATATTCACCCAATTCCAGAGAAAGGAAGTTCCTCTGACCCCTCTGATTACAAACCAATAGCTGTCACATCTTTTCTTGGCAAAGTATTTGAAATTGTAATTAATAAGCACATAGTTAAACATCTTGAATCCAACAACTCAGTGATAGACAATATGGTTTTCACCACGAAAGATCCACCATTGACATACTCAATCTCTTGATTCATACCATCCACCAATCAATCAACCAACATGGGGAAACTCATGCAGTAGCCCTTGATATTTCTAAAGCTTTCAACAGAGCGTGGCACCATTCCCTGCTGTCCAAACTCCCTTGCTATGGAATAACGTCTATTGTTCCTCTGTTTTCCTCACATCTCAGCAACAGAAATATAAGAGTAAAAGTAGATGATGTATATTTCAATCTTCGCTCAATTTACGCCACAGTGCCACAGGGACCAGTTCTGGCACCAACCAAGTTCCTGGTTCATATTAATGATCTGTTATCTGTCACCCATAATCTCATCCATTCATATGTAGATGACTCAACACTTCACGGTTCATTCACACTCAAACACCCATTTACAAACTCTAATATCTCTAACTCTCAACTCAGTACAGCCATCTCCATATATCAAGACTTATCTACGATCAATGAATGGGGGCAAAACAACCTTGTAGCATTTAATGCTAGTAAAACCAAATATATACAATTTACTAATAGACCAAGGGTGGGCTACCTCTGGCCTGCGGGCCAGATCCTGCCCGCGAAGGTCTAGCATCTGCAATGCCAACTTGCTCGGCATGAGGATAGCAATCTGGCCCGCGAAACCCCAGCCCAAACAAATTAAATTCTGACAAATAGCTATTTAGCAACTCGGTGCTCCCCTCACCACGCTCGATACAATCTTTCTACCATCCTGCCAGACGCCAGCGGCCACTGTTCTGCAGACTTCAGCACTGAGAGGAGATATGTGTCACTCTTTAGGGGGGTACAGTCACTTGTGTATCCATGTATGTAGTACCTTTTCAAGATCATAGATAATTTCCATGCTTTCCATTAAAATTCTTGTATGTAGTCACTTTTGCGCTCTGACATGTCACTCTGGGCCGCGGGCTGCTCCCGAAAGTCTCATCTGGCCCTCGCTCTGAGAAGATTGCCCGTCCCTGTAATAGTCAGATACTGCCAATGCTACTAATATTCCCATCTCCAAAAGTATTAAAATTTTCGGTGTCTCACCTAACAATGCCCTCAGCTGGACCTTTCATGTCAGAACCGCCTCAGAGAAACTTGGATTATTGTACAGAGTCCTTTACTTCTTCACTGATGAGCAGTTAGCTGTAATTTACACGAGTCATGTGTGCTCAGCTTGAATATTGCTCACCCTTGTGGAATGGATGTGGAGAGGTTGCACTGAAACAACTAGACAGAATTCAGAACAAAGCTGTTGGAATTATTAATAATCCTGCTATTATAAATAAAGTATTTCCCCAATACTGTAAGTAAGACGGAATGTTGCCTCCCTTGCAATATTTTACAGATATTTTTATGGTAAATGCTCAGACGAAGTTGCGTCCATTGTGCCACCTCTTCATGCCTTCCCTCGTGCTACACGGGCATCTGGTAGCGCTCATGACTGGAATGTCACATAGTCATACTGCAGAACTTCTACCTATTCAGAATTCTTTTATTCCCCGAACTGCATCTTTCTGAAACTCGCTTCCCCAGAGATGTTTCCCTCCAAATTTCAACCTACAGCTGTTCAAGTCCAACTGTTACAGATATTTTATGAATGAAGGACACCAGTAATCTGGTGTATGGATTATTATTTAATTCATTTGTTTTTCCTTCCTCTGTTCTGTTATTAAGAAAAAAAAGTCCAGTAATATTGTACTGTGCCTAGAAGAATTCATTTTAGTGGCCTTGACTCCTGTTCCAGCGAAAACCTAAGACTTTTAGAATCTCTGTATATTAAGAAACTTAAGCCGAGCCTTAATAACACAATATCCGCTTCTCCCCTCCAGGTCTAATTACGTTCACAGAAAATTTTTATGGTTGACTTTTTTTTTTCTTATATTATGGAAAGCTATCTACCTATTTAGTTATTAGATGAATAATTAGCGTTATTTGTTGTACTGTTCTACTTTTAGGTCACTGAAGATAGCATGAATAAGATGTCGAAGCGTTTGACAATGAAGATGATTATTATAACGGCCCTCGTCATACTCTTCCTACTAAAAAAAATCGAGGTACTATAGATAAATTACTTTAAATAGTACTTAGGTTAAAGGTATTCAGTAATGTGGCGGTGCAAAGAGTAAACGAATAAAAAACATCTGCACTGTTTGAAGTGTTAAAATAAACACAATAGAAGAAGAAGGATTGAACAATAAAAGAAGAAAAAATAAGAAAAAAGAAAAGACTTAATAAAAAAAGACGAAAAAAAAAGAGGTGGTTGTTTCATAGTTTTCTACAGGATAAACAGATGGTAAGAAAACTGCGCTGGGATAAAACGAGACCATGCATGAAATTGCGTCTCCATGAACGACACGAAGAGAGAGAGAGAGAGAGAGAGAGAGAGAGAACTAGTGTCATGGGAACACGGGCATCGCCAACAATAAGCCAATGGACTCTCCCACATTTCTCTGTGCTCATTTATTTTTCCAAATACATAATTTTTTCCCTTCTTACCCTTTTTGTTTTCTTCCGTTTTCTTCATTCCTTTACACCGTATTTCCTCAATCACCCGTTTCGCACTTTTGTGTACAGCTATCCTTTGTTATCTGTTTCTATGTGTCTGTCAATCTGTCTGCCTATCTGCTTGCTCCCTTTATGACACTCTTCACCACTCACTACGCCACAAACTCTCGCTCTCGTTCATCAGGCCTCACTCTCCCCTCACCCACTTCACCTAATTCTTCTCCTCTAATTAATTTCATCTTCCTTACACTTCATCAGTTCTTTTCCACCCCAGCTTCGTTCCATCCTCTTAATCTTTCTCACCCTTCTAACGACACACACTCCCTTTTCTTCTCTTTTCATTTCATTGCCTTTTTTATTCTCTCTCTCTCTCTCTCTCTCTCTCTCTCTCTCTCTCTCTCAGCGTGTGTGTGTGTGTGTGAGTGTGTGTGTGTGTGTGTATATATATATATATATATATATATATATATATATATATATATATATATATATATATATATATATACTTATTTAATTATTTATTCACGTGAGTCCTTCAAACAGTTCTTGGCCTCACCCAGAGAAAAGGGGAGTAGCAGCAACTTATGAGTATGACTGTATACCATAAAGCCTCTTATGACTACACAAGAAGTCATATATTTGTCTTTATTTGCGTTCAGGTGAGACCTATTGAAACTCGGAAGGTTACAGCAAAACACCATAACGAATAAAATAATAAGCCCGTACCGTGGTTAGGTATCTGCAAAGAAAAAAAACATGATCCCAAAAGAAATCCAAGAAGACATAGTCAGCTACACTTGGTGAAGATTCTCCCTGCTATTTCATCAAACAGAAGTCGGCTGCAGATTCCAAGTGGGGCATGGAAAGCACTGAGGATGATCCATTGCCCTGATGCCCAAAATCTTCGACCACGGACGATCAAGTGAAGGCCATTCACTGCATGGTCCTGATGACAGACGTTTGTCTATGAAACAGATAGTCATCTGGTCATCAGTTTGTTCAGTGCACACTGTTCTGACTAATTCTTGGATATGAGTAAGCTGTTTGCAAGGTGGATGCCCTGAATGTTGACAGCAAACCAGAAGCTTACCATGTTGGAAATTTCTAAAACATGTTTTGCTCGTTTTCTGGCTAATCCAGCCAACTTCTTCCAGGGATTTGTGACGCAGGATGAGACATGGGTTCACGATTTTTACCCTGAATCAAAGAATCAAACCAAGGAATGGAAAAATCTCGGTTCTCAACATCCTCCAAAATTCAAGGAAGAGGCATCTGTTGGCAAGGCAATGGCCTCATGACTGACTAAATGGAAAAGGGTCAGTCTATTAATGGGACCTTTTATGCATCAGAAATGCGACATTTTAAATAGGCAAACATAGAGAAACAGAGAGAAAACCTGTCTGGCGGCATACTGTTGCTACTGGACAGTGCTTCACACGGCACAGGTGGTCCACACGGCAAAGGTGGCAGTGGCTAAACTAGCCAACTGTGACTTTAAACTGTTGACTCATGCTCGTTACTCGCCCGACCAGGCCCTGTCTGACTTCCACCTGTTTCCCAAACTGAAATCCCGCTTGCGTAGTTACCGTTTTTGTAGTAAAGATGAAGTCATCCATGATGCTGAGGCGGATTTGGAGGCTCAAGATTCCATCTTCTTCTACGACGAGATAGCAATGCTTGAACGTCAGTGGACCAAGTGCGCTGAACTTAGGGGAGCGTTTCCTGAGAAATAATACAATAACAGTATTTCGCCTTGACGTTGTTTTGGTGAGGACGAGAATTCACCATGTATCTATCTATCTATCTATCTATACACAGTATATATATTGAGAGAGAGAGAGAGAGAGAGAGAGAGAGAGAGAGAGAGAGAGAGAAAGAGAGAAAGGGGGGGGTAAAGGAAGCCATTTTGATATTTCAACGAATAGTATAAAATACACATTAAATGTATTTAGAGGCTTCATGGTTTTCAGTATACTTTTGGAAATTAAACCCGAATTTCGAACCTTGGGGGAAAAAAACAAGAGACTTTTTAAAAGCACACCATTAAAATGTGTACCCTTCTCCGCAATACATGGCCCATTTAAGTAGATTTTTTTTTCGCTTGTAATGAAGACTACTATTAGGACCCTGAGACTCCCTCCTCTGTTTAGTAGTTTTGTTGCCATTTCATACCTCGCCGTTGGCCTTGTGTCTAACTAAATTTAGATGATGTAATTCTCCCCAAGTAAAATATTTCCGTGTTGTTTCTTAAATACAACTGAATATTTTTATCTTGCCGAACTATACGTTTTGTAAATTTCATTCATTTCACTGGCCACGTTGTTGATAGTTTTCATTTTCATCTTTTCCCTTGTTTGCGGGTTGCTACCTGATTCATTACATAGGTAGGAAAAGGTGGTCAGGATGATGTTGAGGATGAGCGCTTAATCGCCCATGTGTTGTATCCTCTGTAGAATTATCTATATATTTTTTTCTTTTTGTTTAACATTCTTACGACGAAAGGAACTTCACTAGATAGTTTTTTGTTAACGCAAGATGATATATTGTTCTCTTAGCACTGGCCTCTTTTACATATATATATATATATATATATATATATATATATATATATACTCTTGACTAAATCTGCTATGATAACCTCATCAGTGGGGTGTGCCCTATTTCTGATGAGACCTATCTTCTCTTTATTTTTTTTATGATCGCCCGCCTTTAGCAAGACGAGGCGATATAACTTTTGTCTGTGTCTGTGAGTGTGTATGTATCTGTTTCCAAAATATCTTAAAAAGTTGTGGATGAATTTTCACCAAACTTTCAGAAAATAGCAACTATGTGGATGTGCAGAAGCCTATTACTGTTGATCAAAGCTGACCTAATGCCAGCCGCCAAGTTTTATCGCCTGCTGTTAGCAAGGCGAGGCAATATAGTTTTCATCAGTGTGTGTGTGTGTGTGTGTGTGTGTGTGTGTGTGTGTGTGTGTGTGTGTGTGTGTGTGTGGCCAAAATATTTCTAAAAGTTATAGACGAATTTTCGCCAATCCTTCAGCAAACAGCAACTGTGTGGATGTGTAGAAGCCTATTATTTTATGTGAGGATTAGGTCAAAGATGAGCTAATGCCTGTCGCCATATATTTATTTCTGTATGGATTGACTCTCGTGAAACTTGGTAGGTTACTGAATTCCGTAGAGATTTGCGAATATTTTTTCAGATCAGGTTTTTAGGTAAATCAGCAAATAATTTATTTTGGTGGGGTATTAGCCTTCGATCTCGAATGCTTTTGGTTCATTAAATATTATTTTTTTCCCTTTCCTGATTGTGCTCGTCATTGTTATTACCACTATGATTGCTGTCTCCCCTCCTTCATTTTCTTTTATTTACATACCTTCCTCAAACTCCTTCTCTTTTGTCATTCTTTTTCTCCGATCCTTTGCGGAACTCCTCCACTTTCCTTTTTTCCAACAGCTGCTTCCCTCCCGATCTGCACCGTTTTCTCCTGCATCTATAGTTAGCGCTTTCGTCATCCCCCCCCCCCCTTTCTGTCTCTCATATTTTTGTCAGTCTTTCTTTTCTTTTCTCTCTTCGTCTTGTTCAACAACTATCCACCATTTACGAATTTTCCTCGTTATTTTCTTTTTTCCCGCCCCAGAGTAATCCCTCACTCTCTCTCTCTCTCTCTCTCTCTCTCTCACACACACACACACACACACATAAATTTTTTCTCTCCAACACACGCATCTACCGAACATCGCAACCCTCTCCCTGAATATCACGCCAACACTCCCCCTCATTTACCAGCTTCCGTCTTCACTATCCAACAGAGCCTAGAGTGAACCAGACGACTTCCAGTGTTACCTTTCCTTAAGTTACACATCATTTTCAGGTAATATTGCGTTTATTTGGTTGCACTGCTTCTCTCTTCTTCATCTCATCATGAGACCGAAGGTGTAAATAAATACCCAGTTTTTAAGTTATTTGTATGAGACGGAACTTGGTTTACAGAACCTTGAATGATGTTTATATGGTTGTATGGCTCGTTTCACGGAGCATATTGTTTTTACACATATGCTACATTCGTGTTTTGGGATCCTATTTCTCACTTCTTTTAAACAGGAAATGCGGTTGGAGACATGATGATGGTGATGATGATGATGATCATGAAGATAGAAATTCTGTTTCATAGAATAAATAATCTTGGTTCTGATATAAAGTCTGCACTCTGCAACGTTCTTTGTATGATTTAACCACTTCAAAGATGTACAGAGGCCAGGCACATTCTTTATATGATTTAAACATTTCAGGTCAATGACTTATTTCCCACTGTATTTTTGCCACTTACAGACAATGCTATTCAGCTTAAGAGAGACGGTTTGAACCTTCACTACTGTGGCGCTCTTACATACTGAACTAATAACTCTAAACGAAACATAAAATAAGAATAATCAGATTGTATACATTAATAGTTAAGAGTACGGTCGATAGCCAATGTTGTCATATGTCACACTAAGGCCTTATGAACCAGCATTGCCACATGCTGAAGGCTATAATGGTGCCACACGCCTACACACATTATCTCCGCTGCTGCACTAATGCCCACCT
>NC_137066.1:4875898-4958398 GCF_032717465.1 Coenobita brevimanus
TATGGGATTCTTTATTTCAAGCCGTTTCGGCACTAAGGAGAGTGTTAGGGCCACAGACAAGTGCGAGAGATGGGCAGGGATACAAGTGAAAGGGTCTTTAAGTCGGACGGTAGTGAAAGTATTAATGGTTATGATATTCATGACAGTACAGTAGAAATACAATAGGTGGAGAGGGTGGAAAGGAATGGGCTGGTATAGCAGTCATTGGTGTGGTATGTCGAAGGAATTTTATCCTGTAGAGTTGGGTGTTGTAGATAGGCTGGTAAGGTGAAATTTGAAAGTGAGAAAGAAGAAAACTTTTGGTCTATGAGATGAAGCCAGGATTCTGTGTCCTTGAATGATAGGTGAATGGAAGCGTGGCCCATTGAATTGGGCAAACTTTGACTGTCTGGACGCTGCTACTTCTTACCCTGCCCTAGGGTGGGAAAGGAGGTCCGGATGGTGATAATGAATGATGATGATGAGAAAGAAGAAATTGGCTGTGTTGAAGGAAGGGTATGGATGGGAAAAGTTAAGATGGTGGTGGTGTCGGGTGGCAGGGAAGGACGGGACAACTACACCCTGAGAATGTGGAAATTGTGTGAGGGGCACTTTGAAAATTCTTTAAATTTTGGTGTGGGACTTAGAATCTGACTGGGGTGAGTGGAGAAGTTGCCAATAATATGATAAACAGGGCTAGTGATGGATGGTGAAACAATCTTGCCAAGTTTCTTATACTAATTAAAATACAACTTTCATCAGGCAAACACTAAAAGATTTTGTTCACGTAGGATAATGAGTGTTATAATAACTCTTCCTGGTCAAAACTTATAAGAAATGGTATTAAGGTGTAAGAACCATGTTATCAAAACAACATCCTAAAAGGTGTATGCAAGCCTCTGATTTTTTAGGTCATTACAGAACACTTGTAATTATTTGATATAAGCAACCTTCATCTAACATTATACAGTGCAGTCAGCAACGACACAGCAAGGTCTAATGTATCCTATTATTATCACAACTTAAAACAAATGGACTTTTCCACACATTGACTTTATCACCTAATAACATGGCCCGATAAAACAAAATACAACACTGAGGAAGTGTCATTTACGTATTCTATGTCATCGAGAGTACGATTTCTAGTCTGGCCTCCACCAGACGATTTTTTTCAACATAGGTCTCTAATAGTGACGGCGTTTTTAAAGGCTGAAGGTAAGTCTTCTAGTCCATCGCTTAATACAAAAGGATATTTACTGCTTCAGTAATGTGACATCATTTATGGTTTATTATTGTTAATCAAAGACATTACCATTCAAGATTGAAAGGCCGCTTGTACTGAAGAGATTACTGAAGGCTGTATATAACACTTCCTGTTCGAACAATATTTCCTATACTAAAAAAAATGGAAAAAGCATGAGTTAAAAAAAGTACATAATTTGATAATGTTAAAGATGTAATAATCAAAATTATTCTGGAAGGAAGAAGGGTCAGTTCTTTAAGTATACGAAAATTATGTTGCCAATATTCTCCCTTTCCTCCCTCTACAATAACGTTGACTTTCTAGGGTATTTCTTTGTGACTTATGGGAAAAAATCTCCTATAACCAAGAAGGAAGTAATGGGCGGTATTTACATGTCACAGATGGACAGCACTAAGGAGGGAGGAAATGTGCAACCTGTCCCTTCAAGAACATCCTCTCTATATACACCTGTATACTCTGTCTGCTTTACCTTGACCTAAACATGAAAGTTTCCCATCTTCAGCGCCTAGTTAATACAAGATATTTACGCTGCCATATGGTGGCAGTTGCTAAGAAACTATGTACACGTGGAGCCTTTGACTTAAGGGATGTAGGATATAAAAGGAACGAAGATCTTTGTCAAGTTAACCCGCCCCGTTCCGTCGACGTATGGGTACGTTGCAACGATTTGCATTTGCCAGTCCCGGCGACGTACCAGTACGTCGTGCAATTGCAAGGTCCCTAATTTGCACAAATTTCAATTTCCGTGCGTGATTTTTCGTATGTATACACGGGACACCTTCCTCTATTCCTCTACAAGATGCCAAGCAGGGACAATGCCTTACACCGCATAACCTCCCCCCTCCCCCCCTCACGCCATTGTCTCGGCAATTCACCTGTTACCAGTGACCTGGCTAGTAAAGATATTCAGGGCCAGAGTGATTCCCCAATCGATGACAATGTGGAGGACAATGTTTACATAGCATCAGAAGAAGAAACAGCCAGAAATAATGATCAGGTAATGTGGCAAAAAAAGGTCAGGTATGGTGATTAGTTAGTGAGTGAAACAATTCTTATAATGCCTATATTACTGCTTGAAAACCAATATACCCTCATACTACATATACATTCGTACCAAGTAAATAAATAAATACCGTTTATGAGTGGATAAAATAGTTACCCTCCCATAGAACTCATTCTCTTTGGTGCCAGCGTGTTAGAAAACCCAGTCAGGTAAGGAGGAACTCCTACCTGGATTGGGTATTTTAAACCTCAGGTGAGCGATTTCTCTATGAATTTTCGATGTTTCTCACCAAAAGCGAAGGTTTTAGCTAAAAAAAAAAAAATCGAAAATACCTCGTGACTGGGGGATGTCGGAGGTGCGGAAAACCTCGGGACGTGACAGGTTAAGATGAAGGAACTATAGCTCAGTGTACTTCATCCGTAAGTCTCTTTCCAAAATTTTGTACACTATGTGAGTATCCTTCATTTAACAAATTCCTGACCTTCATCTATGCCTTGTCTCACATGCTTCTTTTAGCAAAAAAAAAAGGAAGTGTGAAAATTCCTTCTGCAAGAAAGTTCCTCCTTTCTTGTATGTCTCTTCTCATCTCAGAAAAGAAGAATGCTTAGAGCAAAAACGTGAGCTTACTTCATTCAACACTCTCCACAATTTCATACATTCTCCTGTCAGCAAAAAGAAGTGTCAATAGGCCTCCCGCCATAGAATTCATCTTCTCTGTATTCCTTTCAGCCCACAGAAGGCGAACTATGGTTAAACCTACTTCAAAACCATTCTCAAATATCCTTATTCCGTTCTTCCGTCCTAAAGTTAACCGAGAGGATAAGTATGAGATTGTTTCACTCAGGAGGCTTTATTCATTTTGTTATACTTCTGTTAGCAATAATAATGTCCAATTATTCCTTCAGCAACCTCGATGTTTGCCCCATTTAGACCAGAGAAGAAGTGTGAGCTCACATTCATTAAGGCATTCTCCAAAAGCCTCTGCCTGTTTGCCACCATATTCCTGTCAGCTCAGCTGAGAAGTGTGTATCTGACTGACATGCATTAACCAGAATCAGTGCTTAAGACAAACAAAGGGTGTCAATTGATGTAAGAATAAAATATCTAAGCTTGAATATGGCAGTGAAAGATAACTAGCTTTCTTGAAGATTTTTTTTCTTTTTTTCAAAAGCATTCTTCCTTCATCACAAGGTCCTGTCTCATCAAAAGTAAAGCATATCTGTCTCATTCAATAACGTCTTTCCTTCCTCATGTATGCTTCTTTCTTAAGCAGAAATTGCCAATATCACTTTTGCTGTAGAATTCGTCATGAAAAAGGATTTGTGGGATGGCATGAAGTGTCAAGTAATGTTTGTTCCAGGAAATTCATAAATGCTTGTCTGCTTTCTTTAACCAAAAAGTATAAGTTGGAGGTGAAAATCGAAGGAACGCTGTATTTAAAATTTATGATGCTTATTTTTTAATGCGTCATATATGCTTTGGGCCAGAGCTGGGTGTGTGCTTCCTTTCATGATTCCAATTCAAAAAATGGCCCGTCATTTTTCCGGTACCTGGACATGCCAGGGACACAATATGATCTACGTTTTAACCTCTGTCTTTTGGGTCACTAATATTATCATGATATTTGAGATTTCTTGGGTCCTCCAGGTCATAAGTACAATCGCAACTGCATTCCCGCCAGAGTTTAAGGGTCCCACCTATATTTTTGCCACTCCCCAGATACCTGCAAACTCTAGCACCCTCCCGAGTCATGCATCCTCTCGACATTCTGTCGAGGTCAGACACATTTTTGTGTTATGAGGCCATGTCTGATTCACTTTCCCCATGTGCTGGTTACTCTATGTCAGTTTCTCGGAAGTTGCGCATACCAGACGTAGTATGCAGAAAAAGGTCACCGAATAATGAAATTTTAAGCAGCTGACTAGCCATGGGGGAGGCAATTAAGTTATGGTCACCGCCAGTTGCAAACACATGAACACTAGCAAGCAGAATCAAAAGTTACTCCATTTCCTAAACTCCATTCTTCATAATTCATTCACCCAGATTCCAGGGGAGACCTGCCTCAGCAGGAGGATTGACTGATGAGTTTTCAGGTCTTTAACTGAATACTGAAGATGGTCTACAGTAGTTCTTGAGATACGACAGTGTGACGATGAGTGACTTTCTGGATTTCCCCGGAAAGAGATGACTACTCATTTCATTAAATAAATACCTGGAGGGTGTGGATTGAATCAGGGAATCACAACACGAGGCCCGCAGGCCTAACCCAGCTCACAAATCCAATTCGACCAACCTGTCATTAACTTCCAAAAATTTTCAAGTAATATATCCCTTGCTCACAAACTGCTCACACGTTAGTAACTGTCAATAAAGTGATCTGATTGCTAGACCACCCTAGACACTGCTTGATCTAGTGGACTTGATCTTTAGATTCCTCAAAACACATTCCAGTCAGGCCTCGCTATAAGATGGGATTACATCAATTGACAACCTATCCCATAGCTATTACATCAATTAACAACCCATCCCATAGCTATTACATCAATTAACAACCAATCCCATAGCTATTACATCAATTGACAACCCATCCCATAGCTATTACATCAATTAACAACCCATCCCATAGCTATTACATCAACTGATGACCCATCCCATAGCTATTACATCAATTGACAACCCATCCCATAGCTATAACATCAATTAACAACCCATCCCATAGCTATTACATCAATTGATGACGCATCCCATAGCTATTACATCAATTGACAACTCATCCCATAGCTATTACATCAATTTACAACCCATTCCATGGCCGTTACATCAATTTACAACCCATCCCTTTGCTATTGCATCAATTTACAACCAATCCCATAGCTCTTACATCGATTGACAACCCATCCCACAACTATTTATTGCACTGTGAGGGTATTAGGGGCTCAATGGGGATATGTTTTTGGTCAAGGGTCTCCCACTCAAAGCATACTAATTACAAAAAAAAAAAAAAAAAGTTTCCAACCCACCTTAAATGGGTCCTTGGTTAGTCCAAGCCATCATCATGGGTAGCCCCAAGGCAGAGGGACAGCTGGTAACCCTGGGCCTTCTTGGTCTTTCTTTCAATGCCTCTGCTAGCACCACACTTTCCACTGGGTCCTTAACTAGCTCCACGTTTGCACAGGGGCCTGCACCCTTATAAGAAGTAATTTCAAAGTTTCAAGTAATTTCACCACTAAATCGTATTTTTCCACTTTGTATTGCACTGTACACTGATGGGTGTGCACTCGCACTGTGATACTGCAATAGTGATGGTGATTTGATGACAATGCACAGGGATGCAGATGATGTGACGAGTGAAAAAAGTGTCGATCACTGCTGTGGAACATGTGAGAGAGTGGACGAGCAGGATGCGGACTTCAAAGGGGTGGTAGGAAGGAGGGAGCCTGCACAAAGGCTTTAAAAGGGAGTTTTGCTCCCTTAAACATGGGCTGCCATCATGGCTCTATTTTAAGACTGTCACCTGGCCCATGTGGCCATGTGGATGCAGGCAAAAACTGCTGGGAAAATCACACTGATCATTGCAAATGCAATTCTCGTGACCGCTCAGTGAGACAGGAGAAAACTTCTTGTACATCGTACTAGCTATTCACTGAGCAGCAAGGCACAACATATTGAAAAGACTCGTATGTGCTCAGATCAGCTTATATATGGTGCTGCAATCCATTGATCTATCAGGGACGCATCCAGAGCATCAGTCCTGTATCCTCTGACTTCCATATCAGCTTTGGCTGCTCACTAGCTTGGTAGACAATCTTACTCTTGTTTTTTGTGAGGCTCGTTTGTCACTGATTGTAATTATTGGATGGACACAGTACCGACAAAATAAAGTGTGTTTGCATATATACTGCATCAGTTTTTCATTTCTGTTGAAGAAGTTGCCCATTTTCAATGCCAGCTACAACAAACTACTAGATGGTAACAAAACATAGGAAAGCTTCCCTAAGAGAAAGACCATCAAATATCACACTGACTAAAAATTACATTCACAACCTACTGAACACAGTGCTGTATCAAAGTCTTCGTTTGCTTTACCATTTTCAATAAATTACTTGTATATTCAGTTATCATACCGAATACTGATGATTACATTTATTACATTGTAGCCTAATATGCATTTCTTCATAGTTTCTTTTCATATTGTACTTTTTAAGAATTATATATTCTGTTGAGAAGCGGGATTGCTGGAAGGTTCTGTATATTTCTCATGTTATACTGTTGCAAGTCAGAGTTGCTAGTTAGTCTGCTATTTGTCAGTGGAGGTATTTTGAAGTTGTACATCGATTTTTTTTTGCTCTTTTTTCTCTATATTGTTTTTATTATGTGATTGTTAATTTATGTTCTTTTTTCAATTTTTATGGTAAATTAGTTAGAGTGTTAAGCAGTGTAAGAAAAGTGTGGAGACTTTGGATATCTCCGAGTTGGTAACAGTCGCTTCTCCTAGAATGTAGATCATTCTAGAATATAGGAAGCTTTTATAAGCAAAGGGAAGAGGCTAGAGGAGTCTCAGTTCAGTTTGAGTTTAGTCCAGTGTCAATACAGTTAGTGAAGATTGTATAGTTCTGATACTTCTGAAATCAGTGAAATGTAGTTGGCAAACATTAATTATTTGTAAAATAAAGACAGAGAACTTAAGAAGCCAATTTATATTTACGACGACAGAGCTGGTCTTGTGTAGAGTACACCAAAAGGCTGACCATATGAAGAACAACTCACTGGGCAACGTCCTTCCTATAGTGTGCTACTGCTGTTGGAGCCTGTGAGAATGTGGGACTGAGGATGTAAGAATAGTGTATGGAGTGTGGATCATTACAAAAGTGCTGCAGTGAGTCTAATATTTGACTTGGAGCAAGGGGGTGTGCAGTCAAGGTCCCCAGCTGGGCAGGAGGAGGAATTGTCCCTGACGACAATCATGAAGCTATTACAAGCACAAAGTGTACAACTACAAGCACAGAATGAAGGACAATAGGCACAGAATGAAGGACAGAGAAAACGCAAAAGACAATTACAGGCATAAAGTGATGAACAAAAACAGCAGAAGAAAGAAATAAAACAGCAACTACAACCACAGAGTGAACAGCTCGAGGCACAAAGTGAAGAACAGAAAGAATTATATGAACAGCTTTAAGAGGCATTACAGGAGGAACAGAGATTACAACTGAGGATGCAAGGACAGCTAGATGCTTTCATGGGGGAAAAGAGGGAAGAGTAGCAACAACTGAAGGAGGAAATATACGCTGAGCTACATCAGAAGAAGTGTGAGGTAAGCAATAACGTGACAGAGTTCAGACAGCATCTAGACGACCAGCTGAATTATGTAGATGACCAGTTGAAGATAATTAGTGCAGGAATGGTGATAGAGTTCAGACGGCATGTAGACAACCAGCTGAAGATTATTAGTGAGAGAATCGAGGTTTTAGAGAAACATTGCATGGCTGAACTTCCGGTCAGTGTACAGGGAGCATATGAAAAGAATGGACAGTGTATGGTGAATCTTCATGAATCCCAAGCATCTAAAGGTAGCATTACAGGGCTGAATAATCAGAATGTAGGAGTTTTAAGTCCTGAATTTAATATCAATGCCCCAGTATTTAGGCCCCAACCCACTGAAGTGCATGGCTATAATGGGGGTTCAGTTAAAAAGAAACCTCAGGAAATTGATGGCAAAGTATCTTGGGAAGCTTATCGTTTGCAGTTTGAGTTGCTTGCAGATCAGAATGGTTGGGATGATGGGTAATGGGCAATACAGCTTGCTGCAAGTCTCAAGGGTGCTGAAATGGATATTCTGGGCCAGATGTCATTAGAAAGGAAGTTATCGGTCCTTAATAGAAGTACTGGAGCGCAGATATGGGACCATGTACCAGACTGAGATTTACCTAGCAAGATTCCAGAGCCATGTATGGGCTCGAGGCACATCCCTACAGCAGCTTGCTCATGACCTGGAGAGTATGACACACAAGATGTCCCCTGGAGCAGTGCCTAATCTGTTGACTATTATTCTAAGGGACTAGTTCATCAATGCTCTTGATAGTGCAGAGTTGAAAATGCATGTCAAGCAGGCACAACCAAGAAGCATGCAAGAAGCACAAGCCAGGGCTCTAGAATTTGAGTCCTACATCAGGTCCAGTATATCCACTTTTCATGCAGGTCATAGTGAAGGATTCAAGGCAAGAAAGGGGCAGGTGCATGAAGTGGAAAAATTTGAAGGAAGTTGCTGGATACTGTGAAAAGCCAGGATATTGGAAAGGGGACTGTTACAAGTGGAAGACGGAACAGGAGAAGACCAGAGGAGGTTGCTGGTTCTGCGGGAAGCCAGGACACAAAAGTGAAGATTGTTACAAATGGAAGAAGGAGCAAGAACAAAGCAGTGCAAGGAAATCTAAGACTGTAACAAAAGGGTGTTGGGCATGTGGTGAGGTGGGACACTTCATAAATGAGCGTTCAAAGAAGAAAATGGAGGACAGGAAGAAGGCTGCAGAAGACAGGAAACAAGCAGAAAACTAGTAAAGGCTGGCATTAAGAGGCAACCACCAGCTGGCTTTTCCAAGTAACCCCACCACAAGAAAATGCAAGAAAACTGCGATTGACAGTGTGCAAGTGGATGGAAGAATTGACGACAAGAGGTGTTCCCTGGTGATTGATTCAGCTTCAGAGCAGACTTTTGTGAGACCTGCTATGTTACATCATCTGTATCTGTCTGAGTCATCAGAACAACTGTTTGACATAACCGTGCACTGGTCGAACTGAGGGGTCTCCTGGATGTCCGAACTGAAGTGTCAGGGCAAGAGACTACTCTTCCATTCTACGTGGCCAACATGGAGGATCCTTGCCTTCTTGGTCTGGAGTATCTGATGTCCATGGGATGCGAACTTGACTTCTGCTCCATGAGACTCAAGGTCCGAGGAAAATCAGTTCCCATCATGGCAGTGAGACGTACCAGTCCTGGTGGTGAGATGAGGGCACTCCGCACTACAGTGATACCCCCAAGATCAGAACTACTGCTCCAGTGTCAGGTCAGTCGCTGTTTTGACAGCTGTCTGGGGGTGGTGGAGTCAGAAGTACAGTGCAAGACGAAGGCCTGAGTGATGGTGGGGAGAGCTCTGGTGGAAACAGGCACAGGCGAAGTGCTAGTAGTGGTGGCCAATTCCTTCCAGGAGCCATAGAAGATCAATGAGGGAGAAATTGTGGGACTGTGCCAGGCACTGGACCCTGAGTGGCATCAGCGGAAGGCCTGTAAAAGGAGTGTAGTCAAAGATGATTTTTATCTGCCAGACCACTTACAAGACCTATTTTCAAGGAGGTGCCAGTCCCTGGATGACTTACAAGTGCTGAAGTTGAGGCAGCTGCTAACGAAGTTTGCTGATGTCCTTTCCTCCAGAGACCTAGACCTGGAGTGCACTGATATGGTCGAGCATTGTCCAGACACAGGTGAATACCGCTCGATTAAACAGCCAGCGCAGAGGATGGCGTCAGCCCAATGGAAAGAAATGGAGAAGGTAATGGAGAATCTCCAAAGTCAAGGAGTGACAGAAAAGTCCAGCAGTCCTTGGACATCAGCAATGGTTCTGGTAAGGAAGATGGCTCAGTAAGGTGCAGTGTGGATTATCAAGCCCAGAATGAAGTGACAGTGAAGGATGCATACCCCTTGCCAAGGACTGATGATATGCTGGATGCTCTGTCAGATGCCAAGTGGTTCTCCACCCTAGATAAAAAACAGGATACCACCAGGTCAAGGTTGCAGAGAAGGACAAGGAGAAAACGGTCTTTTCATACAGACAGGGTTTATGGCAGTTTAAAGTGATGCCATTTGGCCCATCCAATGCCCCAGCTACTTCTGAGCATCTTGTGGATCGTGTACTGGAAGGCCTGCTTTGGCAGACAACTCTCATCTATCTGGATGATGTAATTGTGTTTGGACGAACTTTCGACCAGGAATTGGATAGGCTGTTGGAGGTGTTCAACAGGATCTGACGAGCACACCTCATGCTGGACCTCAACAAATGCTACTTGTTTCAGAAGGAAGTGGAGTACCTGGGACACATTGTAGACGAGGACGGCATCTGTACTTTTTTTTTTTACATGTCCGACTCTGGGCAAAGGCTTCAGGGCCTATTCTCAAGTCCCAGTAGTACTCCTTAGGGCCCAGTAGTCCTCATACATCTCCACATGTCATCACTTTGGCACTAACACCCACCATCCATATTGAATACATGCTAGGGCTGTCTCATACAGGACTGGTGTACTGGTATTAATGGGGGTACTTTTATGACATGTCAGCAGGTCATCTGGCAGATCAGAAAAGTCTGCTTTTTAAGAAATTCAAATCCTTTAACTGTTCCCTGCCCTAGCCGGGATTTGAACCAGGGTCCATTAGGACTGCAGGCCACCTCCCTACCAGTTCTGTAACTGCCTCACCCAGAGAAGGTGGCAGCTGTGAAAAACTGGCTCGTTCCAACTTGTGTGAAAGAGCTACAGAGTTTCCTGGGTTTGTGTACCTGCTACTGGCATTTTGTAAGGACTTTGCAATGATAGCTGCACCTCTGCACAAGTTGCAGGGGAAGAGGCAGAAGTTTGTGTGTACAGCAGTGACTCAGAAGGCCTTCAGTGAACTCAAGCAAGCATTGGCAAGCTCTCCAGTGTTACCATACCCAGATCAGAATCAGCCAGTTATCCTGGACTGTGACGCTAGTGACCACGGTATTGGAGGAGTCCTGTCACAGAAGAAAGATGACAAGGAGTATACGATAGAGTATTACAGCAAGACACTCAGCCCACCAGAGCAGAACTACTGTGTAATCCATAAGGAGCTCTTGGCAATGATGAAGAGCCTTGATTTCTTCCATCTTTACTTGTACAGGTCCTACTTCATCATCAGGACAGACCATGTGGCACTCAAGTGGTTGAAGATGTTAACCCACTGACTCCCGTTGACGTGTATATACGTCCGGACGTTTTGTCACTGTGACTCATGTTGATGTATATAAGCACACCACAATTGCAAGGTCTGTCATTTGCACATTTTTCAAATTTCATGCATGGTTTTTGGTATGTATGCACGGGACACCTTCCTCTACCAGATGCCAGGCAGGGACAATGTCTTACCACGCATGACCTCCCCCCTCTGTACACCATTGTCTCAGCAATTCACCTGTTACCAGTGACCTGGCCGGTAAAGACGTGTCTTGCCACAGTACGAAATTCAAGGCCAGAATGATTCCCCAGTCATTGACAATGTGGAGGTCAAAGTTTACATAACATTAGAGGAAGAGACAGTCAGAAATGATGATCAGGTAATGTTGCCAAAAAAGGTGAGGTATGTTGATGTGTTTGGTGAGTGAAACGATGCTTATATCGCCTATATTACTGAGTGAAAACCAATATACTCTTATGCTACATATAAATTCATCTTTAATGCAGTTCTGACCACAAATATTTTGCGTCCAGCACCCAAGATCAGTGTTAACAAGAAACATCGGATACACACACACACAAACACACTGTTTAACCACTGCGTCTATGGTTTATTTATAGCTGAATGTTCAAAGGTCAGTATGGAAAATACACAGGTGCTGCAAAATACTGACCAACAGGTTATTTAAAACATGCTTCTCGGACTGCACCAGGGGCAGACTCAGGATGTTTTGGGGGATGTTGCCCAAATTTTTTTTGGTATTATTCAAGATTTCTTTAGTCTCAATACCCTAAAATTTTGTTTAGGGGACTTTTGGACCCCCTTGGTTTTTCCAGGTCAGTTTTACAAGGTTACTGAGTAATGTATTGAGCCCCATTGATTTTTTTTTTTATGTGCCCTTGGATGTTGCAAAAACAGGTTAAGTAAAGCTAGGTTGAAAACTCAGACACCTGCAGTTTGTTCAGGGCAACATTTCGTACTTCCCATACAAAACAAGAAACGTATAGTTGCATATGTTTATCATCAGGATGCAGACCTACAATAATTCTCAACAGGCAGTAACGAAAAAGATTAACAAAAATAAAAAAACTGTCAACTGTGGCAAGTAACTGAGCTCCAGGTTACATACTGAATGGAATAACATATACTTGGGCTCTTAATCATGTTTAGTTATTTTGTGCTTACTCATCAGCATGGTCGGAAAGAAGATAAACAAATTGCATTCGTCGGCTGTGTTTCCTTCCAAATACATCATTGACATGGATTATCGATGGGTACACCATAGCGGATATTCATTAAAGCAAGTCCGTTTAGGCGTTCATTTGTCATCGTGCTCCTGAGCCAGGTTTTCCGCTGACGCATGGCACTAAAACTTAGCTCATTCTCACAGCTGGTCTTGGGAATAGTGCAGTACATACAAGGCTTAAGGTGATCCTGATGTTTGGAGAAAAAAATCCTCATCTGCAAATAGCAAAGCATCTCGTGGACTGCTAGGTACCTCTTTCTCCTATGCTTTCCATTTCCTTACCCACATCCTAAGCTCAACTTCTAGCGACTGCTTCCCTGGAAGATCATGGCTGTATGATGTTACTGGCTGCTGAGATAACTCTTTCATTCCAATATAAGATTTCAGGAGAACTGCAGGTACACTCTGCATTCCCTGAATGGCATTCTTCTGGAATGAAGAAAATCTCTCATTCAAATGTGGGTCTAATTGATGAAGTAGTGGGATGGTAACATTGCGTTTGTAGTAGTCTGTTATAGATTCAGCAAGAGCATTGTATAGGAGTGTCTGTCTACCACACCTCCTGGGGCTTTGACGTCCAATTTGAGTGTTCCAGCAATGTCTTTCGCTTGCTCAAAGCATCCATCATGGAAAGAATCGACATCTTCCCTCATTGAACTAACCAAGTGTTTGACATCATCATGTTCATAAGCAAGGATGATGTCAGTGGATTTGGCTTCTGGTTTCTTACACAGTCCTTTTGTAGCCGACAACATTTTACTGGTTACAGTAAGTGAGAACACACATTCAAACTGTGTAATGGACAGGCACAAGCTTTGAGTGGCACTGATATTTTCCCTGTTCCATGCATTCGGTGAGGTCATCATATTCTCCAAGCATGCGATGATTGTAGGCAGTAGATCCAGGAAAACTTCCTTAACATCATAACGTTCGATCCAACGTGTTCTGCAAACATCGAGTTGCTTTATGAAGGGCTTTATGAAGCCCTTTTGATGATTCTGGCGTTTTGGAGATTTATTTATTTTTTTGTCTGGCTTCACTGATAACAGTCTTCATATTGGACAATGGTATGACTTTGCATGCCTTCATTATGCATAAGCTCAATTCTATGGAAGTTGCAGTGAATGTAAATCGCCTTTGGCTCTATTTTCAGAACATGGGTAGCTGAGCAATGTAATTTTCCTGCCATGTTGCCTGCTCCATCGTTAGATTGCCCACGGAGATTCGCCATGTCGAGTCCTAGTTTGTCAGTCATATTGTACATTATTTTGTTAGCAATGGCACGCTCAGTTGCCCCAGTATCACACTCAACAAAATCCATGAACACTTCTTGGATGTTGTCGAAGGAATCCACATACCGCACAACCAAACTGAGCTGTTTATGGTTGGATATATTTGCTGCCTCATCTGCACAAATTGAGAAAAAAAGAGTATTTTTGATGTCAGTGATGAAAGTATCCTGTATCTGCCGACCAGTGATAGAAATCAGTTCATTCTGGACTGTCTTCGATGTGTAGGCTGCATTTCCACTGTATTTCTGTAAATGATTCGCGAGTTGATCGTCACCGCCTTGGGCTTGATATCTCAAGCAGATGAAGTTTCCAGGATTTAGGTCTGGTTCTTTGAAAATGTCTTTATTTGAACCTACACGTCCATGAAGTGCCACATTCTGCTTCCCACAAAGAATGATGGTGTCAGTACTAGATTCCAACAATTTCCTCTTTGCGGCAATTTTCTCTGCTGTGGCAGAATTCAACTGTGTATTAACGGCAGGTTTCCGCTGTTCCATCACATTGATAAAACCCTGAGCTCTTTACTAGGCTTCCTTGTGATATACAGTAAGAGGCCACTGTGTGCTTTCAAATCACTGTTCCCTTTATGGTACACTTTTCAGCAGGCCTGCCCGGGCATGTGCACATAGACCCTGGCAAAACACCTGTTTGGTATCCTGCCGCTGGGCAAACTTAAAAATATTTTCATTTACTTTATTTGGCATGTTTGGCATAAATTATGTGCAGTTTAGCGGTTTGCTTCACAGATTTCTGGCAACCCTGTCTCTATGGTCACAGCTACCTATGAATCGACACACACACACACACACACACACACACACACACACACACACACACACACACACTGTTGTGTCGTACGTACAGCTAATTACTAGCAATATTGTATGTATGGCAGTCTGGCATCGTCTGTGATAGTTGATTACATACATTAGGCAGTAGATTGTGTTTGGTACGTTACTGTTTGTGTTACACAAAGCTGATCCAGACACAACACACACACACACACACACACACACACACACACACACACACACACACACACACACACACACACACACACACACACACACACACACATATGCATGACTAGCATTCACACTAGAATAAAAGAGAAAATGCCTGGGGAACGTACGAAAGTGAAATAGGAAATTTAGTTGGAATGGAAAAAACACTCCCACCGTGAAGATAGCTGATAGGGAAAGCAGGGTGTTGCCCGGGCAACTAGGGCAACACCCCTGGGTCAGTCCCTGTGCACTATAAACAATAAACTACACAGGGATAAACCGAATGGATAACGTGCATTACAAGGTAAATCCCTCCCTCCAGCCAAACAAAGGTCTCACGTAGTAGTATTTACTGAAAATTCTCAATAATAATTTCATAAGCCATTAGTTATGAGGATATATGACAATTACAAGACAATACCGGTACAGTGCGCGCCACGATCAAAATGAAAACATGCAATAATGAATCGAGATGCAACCAACACATTAAGGCAACACCGTAAAAAGAATAGGGTGAAATAAACGACAGTAGCAAAGCAGAGTTGCCATGGTGACATGTGGAGGCAAAAGGTGTGTGTAGCACTGTATAACAAGTGTTCGAAGGTCAGCCAGTAGATAAGTTTGCTTGTCCCACCTGCCATTGTTTCCCCAAGTCCAAACACACAGTGGGACTGGACAAAGCTGTTCATAGGAATATCATGGTGTGTGTTGATGGATGTGGCATCATAATGAAATGATCAGTGATGAATGTGTCAAAACATGTTTTTAAAATACCTTGTCTTTTCCTAATCCATAAAGATCCCGGAAAAACGGCATTTAATGACTATCATAAATCTCAAAACAGCATCAATGATTGTTGCTTCCCTAAATGTTGGGCCAAAGACTCGTGTCCACCGCAGTGCTCCCCCACAGCTTCCCCCCCCCCTCTCTCTCTCTCCCCCCCCTCTCTCTCTCTCTCTCTCTCTCTCTCTCTCTCTCTCTCTTTCCACTGTGCTACCCCCCACCATCCCACCACCCACACACCCTGTACCCTGGCCTCCTTCATACCTCCCAGCCCCCGCCCAATAACCTTGTGTCCTCGCCCCTCCCCCTGTTTCTAGCTAATTGGTGTTGTTACATGTTCCTTTGGCCTGAAGAAGACATAGCGACACTTGTCATTAAAGGCACCTCCTCACATGGTGTTTCCTGCCACATTCTGTCCATGGATTTATACTTGACAACATTGGTTGTATTAGCAGATGGGGCATGTAGCGCTGGCCAATATTATATACGGCAGCAAAGTATAGCATATAAGTATTTCACAAATAACTGCTTTATAGCATATAAATATTTTACAAATAAATGCTATATACCAACAGACCTCTATTTTACATCATGAAGTACCGTAACCATATTAATGTTTCTAAAATGCAAATATTAATTGGAAATGCCATTTTTACTGTTATGTTGTTAATCCAGTCCACATGTAATATACTATAGCATTAGCCGTGTGTCTGTGCGTGTATTTTGGGCAGCTGAAGATACACAATCAAATCGCACCAAAATTGACACAAAAATCGCAAAAAATTCGCTGATGTGAAAAAAACTTGGTCCCATCAAGATTGAAAAACTTTTACTATATTTAATGAGCAAACAAATTTGGACCAAAAAACGCCGCTCCCGGCGCCCAGTCGGTTGCCATGGCCGAGTGGTTAATATCTCGGACTTGTGTGCAGACAACTTGAGTTCCATTCCCGAAGCTGCAAATAACACGATCAATTGGTTAGCTGAAAAAAATCCAAGTGACAATGTTAGACTAGAACAGCACATAAACGGAACATCATGGGTCCTTTGATGTCGCCTTGACGGCCGATAGTGACAACGTTAGACTAGAACAGCACATAAACGTGACTCAGATTACCTAAAATGATCACAATGTGCGCGTGAAACGCGAGGAAACGAGTGAGAGGCATGAGAAACCGAGTGCGCAGCGCTAGAGCCATCTGCAGGAGCAAATGCGAGAGGGCCCGAAGGGCCCACAAGCACTTGTCAAGCATACTATAATGCAATAAAGAGCAAACTGCAAGCAAAGATATATTGAGGTAATGACATCTTGGAAATATTTTCAGCACATACAAGATTGGCTTTGATCTGGTTGGTTGTGCTCACTGTGGTGCAGTGCAGTGGTATCGTTTCTAGGACTCAGTCTATCTTCGCTGGCTGATGGCCACAGCACTGGTTCCAATCATGCTAATGCAATGGTTACAAATGTCACACGTAGCGCTGTAGCACACGAATGTTGCATCATTTACGAAATCGAGACTATCTATCTATCTCTTGCCAGACACCTTAATCCCGTAAGGGGTGGCCACAAACAAATCTTCTCCATGTCACCCTGTCCCTCGCCATTTCACTGCCCTGCTCCCAGCTCACACACCCCTCTCTCATATACCTCTCCACTCGATCCCTCCATCTTACCCTTGGCCTCCCCCTCTCTCTCCCCCCTCCACTTCACTCACATACACTCTACTCGTCAGTCTTTTACTCTCCATCCTCTCCACATAGCCAAACCACCTCAGTATGTTTCTCCTAACGCTTCCTATCACATCCAAATCCCCACCACAACGCTCCTTCACTTCATCATTTGTCAGTCTTTCTCTCCATGAGACTCCACATGCTCCTCTCTTATAACTCATTTCCACTACTTTCACTCTTAACTTTTGTCTCTCCAACAAGGTCTACAATAAGCTTCACTTTCATACGTTCGAGCATGGAATACTGTCATGTAGTAACTTTTTCACTTCCATGCTCACTCCCCTGTTTCTTATCACTGCTTTCCTTTCTTCCTTGTTGTATCCTTTCAAGCACTTCACCCTCTAAACTTCCATCCATACTCATCACACTACCCAAGTACTTACACGCACTCGAGACACTTTCCGTAAGTAAACAGACTGGACAATGTGGTATCACCTGACTACTGCCACTAACCCTCTCTTGTTCGAAAGCCTCTTGGTGATATATCTGAAGCAGTGTATTGCAGACTTTCCCCTTGCCATTGTTATGGCAGCAAACCCATTTGTTCCACTTAATACCGATACTGGTGACTTTAAATGAATTACATTCAAACGAGAAACGTGTGGGGATACAGGTAGCAATATCGAAGATAGAACAATACTGGGCAGTATCCATCCATCTATAGCCATCCATCATAATCAGCCTACCTTGGGTGGCCACGACAACAAAATTCCCTTGCCTGCCGGTCTCCAGCAAGCATCACACCCCCATCCAATCCACTGTCCCCATCCCTCATGCATTCTCTCATCCTATCTTTCCATGTCACTCATGTCCATGTCTCCTTCCATGTTCCATATCACACATATAGGCTACACCCTTTTACGTATCCTTTGACTATCGATTCGCTCCAAGTATCCCAAAACAAATTACCGGCTATCTGCCAAACATTGGTTGGTTTTGATAGTCTAATCATGCACAATACGAATACGTTTGATGAACCATATATAAAAACATCAAAACGGTTCAATTGTTTTCTGGACTACCCAGACAAACAAAAGAGACTACCTTACAACAATTCAACGAAATGTGCTGTAACCTGATTCCATACCAATGGCAGTATGTGTCCACTACCGGTATGTGGACAAAATAATATACGACAATTTTGCTAGTCACCACGAGAAGTTCACCGTTTTCATTCCTTCATATATCTGGGATGTATTAAGTATTAAGAGACTGACATGTATAGCATTCGAAGCTTGATACACATAATGAGCAACATTGCTTAGTTTTCAGTTGTATTACTCGAACCACACCACCATCAAAAGGCCGACTATACCTGTTATAATACATATTTTTAGGAACAACCATAAAGCAAGAAGAGCTTAGCACCGTTGTCAAAGGATCTCTTTTCTCTTTATAATCAGATGTTTCTCTTCCACCTGCTGACCTCCCACAGACACTCCTACTCTACCTGTCCTAATACACCCGTCCTAACCCACCCGCTCACTTGCTTCCAAGGTTTGTTTTAGCAAGTTGAAACTACTGTGATGATTGTATGGACATTTATGTAAATGCTTCCTTCCTACCCTATCCTCCATGATTCTGCGATAGTCTGGATGTCTAGTACTGCTCGTTGTGCTCCGTGAGAACCTGAGTGTGTAGTATGTGTGTAGGTTTTGGTGGGGGGATAGGTGCAGAGAGCAGCTCGTTACCAGCAATCGTTCGCTTTCACCATATATATATATATATATATATATATATATATATATATATATATATATATATTGTCACGAATCAATTCGCGACATTTCCTTTTTGTGAGAAGCCACGAACTATTAGTGGAAAACTCACTGTGTATCGCTCAGTTAACCGTTTCTCTCTCCATTCCGGGGTATACTTTTCAAATAATTCGTCACCGTTTTCAAAAAGTGACCGATTTAATGCACGTCACTAAGTGCGCTACTGAGCGATACAATTATTTCTTTATCGTTTGCCTCTGCTTCATTCAACCGTTAGCCACGCCTTCTTCCCGGTGGCCTGTGCGTACTGCTTATGCATTATTTGAATTCAGTTTAGTGTTTGCTGTGACGGAGACAGGACCTGTGCAGCAGTGCGAGAGGTCAGCTAGTACCCAAACTCCACTTACAGTTTCTCCAAGCTCCCACCTTTAGTTCTCCAGCTTTGGGTGATACACCGCATTCATTGACTAGTATTTCCTTTGTGTATTTTGTAGTCTTAAGAGTTTAGTTAAGGTGTTTTTCCTAGGCGTAAGTATTTAGCTTCTGTGTGAGTGAGCGAGTGCGTCTCATTTAATTTGATTTGAAATGTAATGTTAAATTTGTTTTTGTAATTAATAAATTTAACAGTTCTATTTCTTGAGCTTAATGTAGAGTAAAAATCTTGTTTCATTTCTCCATAATTAAGCTTATTTTCCATATAGCTCCTAGCTTGCATAAACGTTTGCTTTCATAACTGGTACTTAGACCAGTCTTGTTGTATTAACTTAAAATCCGTTGTGCCAGGAGTTAATGCATCAGCAAGAACCTGATGTTATTATTATTAGTATTAGTTATTTATTGTCAGGGGTGATGTAACTTTCTCCAGAGGCTAACAGTACAGTAATTCAGCAATTGTGAGTAATTAGTCTCTGCTGTGTACTGTTGAGAAAGTTTATAAATTCTCGTTCTTAGAGAATCGTGCACAAGCCAGCGTAAAGTAATCGTTGCTTGATGTAGCAAGACAATCATTGTCTCTGCGCTTCAATATTATTGAATATTATTATCAAATTAAATAATATTTAACCATTTATATCAAAATTACAGATCTATTTTAAAAACCCCGTGACAATTGGCGACCTCATTCCAGGATATTAACTCCTAGCTCTAAAGCTATTCACGAGATAGTGCTCACTCATTCATATTTAGGTATTTATCATTAAAGTTTATAGGCACAAGCTTACTGGTGTTTACCCTTAATTTAGCAAGTGAATTTTGCTTTATTAATCAATAGAATACTTAACTCTAGTTTATTTTTGGTAACGCCAGACAATTTTATTCGCTTCTGGGAAGTCGCCGTACCCATTGTGTTTATTATTGAGTCTTCCCAGTCATTTACATTTTTTATTTATTCTTTGCCAGTTAACTGGATAAGACTGGTCACCACTAGCTTGTGTCTGTACTCTTTACTTGTGTTTATTAGTATTCGTCGCTAAGCAGTCAGTACTCAATTTCGGTTTTACTTAGTAAATTGAGCTAGCATCATGGCTACAGCTGTATATGTACAGGAAGCCAAAGATATTGGTCTCACAGACCCAGAGAAAATACAGAGTTACGTTCTCTCACGGTTCAATTACGAGCAAGAACGTGAGAAAGATGCTCGTGAAGAGCGTAGGATTCAAGCGAATGCGAGCGAGAACAGCGTGAGGAACGTGAAAGAGAGCGTGCTTATGAACAAGAGCAGCGTGAGAAACAGCGCGAGTACGAGCAGAAACAACGCGAGCTCGAGTTAGAAAAAGAGCGAGAACAGCGCGAATACGAGCAGAAACAACGCGAGCTCGAGTTAGAAAAAGAGCGAGAACAGCGCGAATACGAGCGTGAACAACGAGACAAAGAACGAGAACATGAACTTGAAGTGCTGAAGCTCAAGCGAGATTCCTTGGCTTCAGACACGTCTGGTGCAGTTGGTCAAAGCTCCACGAGCGTTCTCCCTGCACATGTCCTGGCGACCCCACGCATCAAGCTTCCTTCATACAAGGAAAGCGAGCGAATCGAGCCGTACATAGCTCGTTTTGAGGACATGGCAGACTTATATCAACTGGATGAGGCAGCTAAGCGGCTTCAGTTTCTTAGCCTATTTGAGGGCCCTGCCCTCGATATTCTCCACAGAATTTGTGGAGACAATCTCACATATGAGATGATGAAAGCTGCACTCATTAAGGCGTATGGTCTCACAGTAGACGACGCCAAAGTTCAGTTCATGCGAGCTCGTCTCCAAGACAAGGAGACAGCTGTTCAGTTCCTTGATCGTCTCACAGCTTACTTAAGTGAGTGGATGGAGAAAGATGAAACTCCTTCCACGCGTGAGGGGATAATTGACCTTATGCTGCGTACACAGCTAGAGGTCGTGGCCTGCTGAGCTCATAGCACAGCTTAAGATCTGCCAGGTGAAAGATGCCAGCCAAATGGCAGAGAAGGCTGACGCATTCTTTACTGCATACGGGTATCAAGCTCGTAAGCAAAACACCTGGAGCAGAAAAGATACTGCCAAGTCTGGGAAGCCGTCTCAGACTGAATCCCAGCACCAAGGCCGTTCTCAGAGTAATGGTCAAGGTCCAAGCAAACCACAGAAGGACCAGGGGCAAAACACTCAGAAACCTGAGTGGAAGCGGTACAACAAGTACCCTAACCAGCAGCAGTATCAGCCACGCAACCGACCGTCGGGACAAACTATTTCACCACCAACTCAAAAGAGGCAGGAAGCGAATGCAGCCTTCATTCCTCAGCAGCAGCCTGGTGGTCACGTCCCTACCAGTGTGGGTACTTCCCCACAGTTCACTAGTCCCACAGTGACAGTGAACCCCCCTCCACAGATGGCCAATGTTCCATCTTCCCAATATAACCCTCAAGGCACAATGTTTGCCACATCAATTCAGCAGCCTCATGAGTGGCTAGCTGCTTCCTCCACAGACCCTCCCACAGGTGACAGTACCTTCCTTGTTCAGCCAGGGTTTGTGGGAGGCATTCCTGTGAAGGTCCTGAGAGACAATGGTTCCTCAGGTTGCTCTGTTAAGCAGAGTTTAGTTCGGCCTGAGCAGTATACAGGTCGACAGATCCATGCAAAGCTTATTGATGGATCAGTGAGATTGTTCCCTGAGGCATGTATCCAGGTGGCATCTCCATTTTATACTGGTACGACACTTGCAGTTGTCATGCCAGAGCCTCTATTTGACTTAATAGTAGGCAATATTCAAGGAGTCAAGGATAGTTGCTCCGATGATGACGCTACTCAGACTTCGGCTGCTGCGGTAACGAGCCATGACTGAGGCTCCAGACTGTGTCACCCCAGTGATCATTGAATCGCCGCAAGATCTGATGTGTAGTCAACTTGTTGTGCAAGAACAACATTCTGACCCGACACTTGCTACCGTGCGGAACAAACAAAAGGGTCAAGTGATTAAGTATTCACGGGGAGGTCGAGCCAAGTTCCTTCGTAAACAAGGACGGCTCTACCGTGAGTCCACGAACACCCGAGGGCGAGGTTCGACTGCAGTTTGTCGTTCCCGCCAAGTACCGCCTAGCAGTGTTACAATGGGGTCATTGTTCAGTCTCAGGAGGTCACATGGGCAAAAGGAAGACCCAGGGCCGTATCCGAGCTGACTTTTTCTGGCCAGGGATGGGACGGGACATAGATAGTTTTGTCCGTTCTTGCAGTGTGTGCCAAGTATCACCACTAATCAGGGACATGCCCTTCCTGTGCCATTTGTAACTACACCTGTAATCTCTGAGTCAGTTGAGAGACAGGGTAGTGGTGAAGTGGGTGCAGACCTGACGTCTCGCCCATTGGCCCCACAAGACACATTATGTCCAGGGCCTGTACATACATATTATGTACCGTAGGTTAAGGGGAAAGTTGAGAGGCGACTTGAGGCTATGGAAGACCCAAGTTTGCATAGGATTCTCAACTCCCGATACTAATATAAGTATTGTAGGTTAAGGGGGAAGTTCGAGAGAGAACTCCGTAAAGGCGACTTGAGGCTATGGAAGACCCAAGTTTGCACAAGGATTCTCAGCTTCCCGGTACTAATAGAAGTACTGTAGGTTAAGGGGGAAGTTCGAGAGAGAACTCCGCAGTGGCGACTTGAGGCTATGGAAGACCCAAGTTTGCATAAGGATTCTCAGCTTCCCGGTACTAATAGAAGTACTGTAGGTTAAGGGGGGAAGTTCGAGAGAGAACTCCGCAGTGGCGACTTGAGGCTATGGAAGACCCAAGTTTGCATAAGGATTCTCAGCTTCCCGGTACTAATAGAAGTACTGTAGGTTAAGGGGGAAGTTCGAGAGAGAACTCCGCAGAGGCGACTTGAGGCTATGGAAGACCCAAGTTTGCACCAGGATTCTCAGCTTCCCGATACTAATATAAGTATTGTTTTGTAGGTTAAGGGGGAAGTTCGAGAGAGAGAACTCCGCAGTGGCGACTTGAGGCTATGGAAGACCCAAGTTTGCATAAGGATTCTCAGCTTCCCGGTACTAATAGAAGTACTGTAGGTTAAGGGGGAAGTTCGAGAGAGAACTCCGCAGAGGCGACTTGAGGCTATGGAAGACCCAAGTTTGCACCAGGATTCTCAGCTTCCCGATACTAATATAAGTATTGTTTTGTAGGTTAAGGGGGAAGTTCGAGAGAGAGAACTCCGCAGTGGCGACTTGAGGCTATGGAAGACCCAAGTTTGCACAAGGATTCTCAGCTTCCCGGTACTAATATAAGTATTGTATTGTAGGTTAAGGGGGAAGTGAGAACTCTGCAGAGGCGACTTGAGGCTATGGAAGACCCAAGTTTGCACAAGGATTCTCAGCTTCCCGATATTAATATAAGTACTGTAGGTTAAGGCACAGGTTGAGGACCCGTGTGCAGTTCGAGGCTATGGAAGACCCGAGTTTGCACAGGGATTCTCAACTTGCCGACCATAATCGTGTGCTAAAATTAATGGCGACCTCGAGCGTACTTTTCATAGCATGTACTGACTGCTAGGCAGAGAGTAATTGTAACATAATAAAATTTTGTCTCACTGACACTTTTGATGCTCCACCTCAATTGGTTTTGCAGGTTCAGCAATGGGTGTAGCAGTTTTGCTGTGCGGGCCAGCTGATCGTCTGCCGCACGCTGCCGCCTCTTCTCTGCCTTCGTCGTCGCCATATTATTATTTACTGTGTCATTTTACACATAGGTACAGTTACACTACAACTGTCACACCTACACCGTGTATTACATACACCACACTACACAACAATTAGTTGTCAGTGTAAATGTAGCGACTTTTCGCTCAGTTTGACCTGAGTACAGGATTTTCACCGTCGTCACGGAGTTTTTCCCTCAAGCTTGCTTCTATTAACGTAAATACGAGGTTTTTTCGCTCACTGACGACTGCGACTTTCTCCTGTAGCAGGATAGCACACACACCACAGTGTGAATCTTGTGTGACTGAGATAGGATTTATATATATGTATATTGAAATCTTTCTTCTGAAGGAAGAAAGATTTAATTTTCATGGGGCGTAATGTCACGAATCAATTCGCGACATTTCCTTTTTGTGAGAAGCCACGAACTATTAGTGGAAAACTCACTGTGTATCGCTCAGTTAACCGTTTCTCTCTCCATTCCGGGGTATACTTTTCAAATAATTCGTCACCGTTTTCAAAAAGTGACCGATTTAATGCACGTCACTAAGTGCGCTACTGAGCGATACAATTATTTCTTTATCGTTTGCCTCTGCTTCATTCAACCGTTAGCCACGCCTTCTTCCGGTGGCCTGTGCGTACTGCTTATGCATTATTTGAATTCAGTTTAGTGTTTGCTGTGACGGAGACAGGACCTGTGCAGCAGTGCGAGAGGTCAGCTAGTACCCAAACTCCACTTACAGTTTCTCCAAGCTCCCACCTTTAGTTCTCCAGCTTTGGGTGATACACCGCATTCATTGACTAGTATTTCCTTTGTGTATTTTGTAGTCTTAAGAGTTTAGTTAAGGTGTTTTTCCTAGGCGTAAGTATTTAGCTTCTGTGTGAGTGAGCGAGTGCGTCTCATTTAATTTGATTTGAAATGTAATGTTAAATTTGTTTTTGTAATTAATAAATTTAACAGTTCTATTTCTTGAGCTTAATGTAGAGTAAAAATCTTGTTTCATTTCTCCATAATTAAGCTTATTTTCCATATAGCTCCTAGCTTGCATAAACGTTTGCTTTCATAACTGGTACTTAGACCAGTCTTGTTGTATTAACTTAAAATCCGTTGTGCCAGGAGTTAATGCATCAGCAAGAACCCTGATGTTATTATTATTAGTATTAGTTATTTATTGTCAGGGGTGATGTAACTTTCTCCAGAGGCTAACAGTACAGTAATTCAGCAATTGTGAGTAATTAGTCTCTGCTGTGTACTGTTGAGAAAGTTTATAAATTCTCGTTCTTAGAGAATCGTGCACAAGCCAGCGTAAAGTAATCGTTGCTTGATGTAGCAAGACAATCATTGTCTCTGCGCTTCAATATTATTGAATATTATTATCAAATTAAATAACATTTAACCATTTATATCAAAACCACAGATCTATTTTAAAAACCCCGTGACATATATATATATATATATATATATATATATATATATATATATATATATATATAGAGAGAGAGAGAGAGAGAGAGAGAGAGAGAGTAGTTCTTTCCATTCCTTTGCCGAGGCAGCCCTTGTATATAGCAAGATATTCAACCGCCTCGGTGCTAGTTTATGTGGTGGGATGGTAGTTCAGCCAGCAGCAACCCGCCGTCCAGTAGGGGTGCAGCGCCGTGTGGACTCACCACCCGTAGTGGAAAGAAACATTTGGCCACAATAATACTTCTACCTCTACACTTCAGTTTGTATCCAACCTGAAAAACAAAACCATCTGATGAAGTATACTCTAGTTTATATTCTCATAGCAAAATTATCAATACAGATTTCCGTTTTTTTTTGCTTTTGGCGCACGTTCTCTGTTTATATCAGGGATAGAATTCTTAGAGGAATAGCAGAAATGCATTTATCAGTCCTTAAAACCCATGAAAGTTCGTATTACATGACCAAGTGTTATTTTTAGTCACAAAGCTGTATGCGCACCCCATGCCAATGGTGTCCATCTTGAATTTTTCGTCCCTCACGGTTAGCCTAAGTGGAATGTTTAGAATGATTGTTGACTTTGACTTAACAGGCTTCTGTGTAGCTTTCCTGAAAAAATCAGCTTTCTCGATTTTTTTTCCCCAGATGTATCCTTAATGCTCCTGGGTTAATAATTCAGATCGGCCACACTAATGAAAATGTTTGTTTAAGCCTCTGACAATTTTATAAGGCGGCTGACCTCTTGTCTAAATAATGTAGATGGCAGTAGCAAAGGTCCAGGCCCACTCACTCCCCGGATCCTCCAGGACTCCCAACGGATTAATAAAAGGATTGGATTTCATTATTAGTAACAATAATTATGATCTACTACCACTAAACTATTTTTGGTAACAGTAATTATGATCTACTACCACTAAACTATTTTTGGTAACAGTAATTATGATCTACTACCACTAAACTATTTTTTTAGTAACAATAATTATCATCTACTACCACTAAACTATTTTTTTACTAACAGTAATTATCATCTACTACCACTAAACTATTTTTTAGTAACAATAATTATGAGCTACTACCACTAAACTATTTTTTTACTAACAGTAATTATCATCTACTACCACTAAACTATTTTTTTAGTAACAGTAATTATGATCTACTACCACTAAACTATTTTTTCAGCTAAGTGGAGACTTTTGTTATGGAAGGAAGTAATGTAGGCATTACCCAATACCTCCAGTGTGAGAAAGCTCACAAAAAAATTAGTAACATTCTCAGAATGCAGAAAGAATCTAATTCAAAGCAACATCCTTGTAGGAAAGTACCTCCAAGCTTCCCTGTAAGAAAATAATTTTTAATTATAATTATACCGGCCACATGATCATTTCAGTTTGAGGAGAGAGTTTGAACTGGATGGGTTAAATATGAACCTTATTGACACTTCCAGTAGAAGAGGTCGTTCCTGTAAAAGAAAAATGTATCTGCAAAAACTAAATTTTAAAGACGTCCCTCTACAGGAGTAAGTATCCATGGTCTGAACTACTCCCGTATTCGATTCATTTTAACACCAAATGGTATGATTTACTCCAGTCCCCCTGAGTGTTATTATTCTTACTAATAATACTAAGCCCATCAACCAGTCAGCTTGTCGGTGAACTCTACAGTTGAACCAAGCGAGTACTAGATTTTTTTTTTTTTTAGCTGGCAGTGAGTCATAGGAGACTACAAGTGATATATAAATGCTAGTGTAGCTAAGAATTACAACATAAGTCTTGTTAGGTGGTCCTGAGACTTTGTGCATAAACTTTAAGTCATTAGTGACTATATTGCATTAATGAAGGAAATGGAACTTTTAGAGAAATATGCTAGGTGGCTTTGGAAACTCCGTAACATTTATTCCATAACGATTTATTCGACCTATTGAACCTCAGTATCCTCGTGTGTGTTTCCGAAGCTAATTGTGTATATATAAGCACTACGTAGAAGACATGCAAGAGAATGTGCTAAGGTGCAACATCGGCTAAGAAGAGGATATTTCTTTCGAGCTGAAGAAGGGAGTTACAGCCTCCAGTATCTTCTTCATTCCCAGGTGTCATTTAAGTTTCATAAAATCGTCTGGAAGTACCAAAAGCAAACTAAAAATACGCCAGGAATGTCTGCTAAGCTGAATTAAATAGTCTGCACTTAGCAAGAACACAATGACAAAGACGTCCTTGGGATGGAAGGTTAACTCATGAATATTCCCGCATTTGGTTTATAGCTTGAGATTCCTTACAAGTCTCTGCCAATATATCCCCATGTGGTTGTACTATTGTTTAATATTAACGCTGAAGTGGCGATATGTGAGAGTGTGTGGCTCGTCCGAGCACTGCGGGTCTTTTCCTGTTTTAGTGGATCAGACATTGTCCACCGTAGATGATGCGCATGAAATGTTTGATTCTCATTTGAAGCTGATGAAACGACTAAGTAAGCACTGTTTATGTCGTTTGTGATAATTATCGTGAAACTATGTAAAACTAAGTAAAAGTCTTTCAGTATCACATAGATGTCATATAATTACATATTACAAAACATGTCATACACATACATGCAAGTCGCCCATACCCTTGCCGGGTGTGTTTGTCACTAGTAGAGTCGTATTCTCTCCCTTGGAATATTCCGCTGGTTCTCATCTTTGCGATATCATTTTGCATAAATATTAGTTATTAATTGCTTGTATACTGTGTATGTCATTTTATTATTGGCGTATTATTTATCAGGATCACACAAGGGGATTGCACTACAGAATAAATTGTTAAGGAAGAATACCTACAAAATCACTAAAGCCCCTTAGAATATGACCTACAGTGACGCCACAGGATAACCCACACTGGATATATTGTTTCTTCTTTTTCCATATACCTTTTCCTCTTCTGAAACAAATATTTAGCCCATTGCAAGTCGGTTTTTATCTCTTCCTGCACATGTCATTAAATCTTTCTACCCAAACCTTTATATTTTCTTGTTTAAAATTAATCTTCACTGTCCTCCATCAGGCATATTCCACATTTCCTCCTCACCCTATCATATCACCTCTCACATGTTTCTCTCTCCCTCCTCTCTCACAGATTTTTTTTTTTAAGTTTTCTCCTCATTTCTTCCTTTCTTCCACCTCAGATCCTCCTTCCTTCCTTCTTCCCTAAATTTTCCTCCATTCGGTTCTCTTTCCTCGCTTCTCTATCTTCGTTTCATCTCCATTCTTGATCTTTGTTCTTCCCATATAGTGTATACTCGTAACTCTATTAAATCATTTTCTCTCCATGCATAAATTTTCCACACTCCTCTCTTCCTCTCTCATGTTTTAGGCATGTCATACTAAATTTTCCATTATAAGTCTTCCCTTTCCCTCTTCCCTCTCCCTTCTTCCCCATGCATGTCATCAATCTTCCTCCCTCCACTGGTGTGTATGTGTGTGTGTGTGTGTGTGTGTGTGTGTGTGTGTGTGTGTGTGTGTGTGTGTGTGTGTGCAGAATTTAAAAAAATAAGTTTTATAATAAAATCATAAATGATAATAAAAAATTCCTTAATTACCTTGGCCTCAACCATTGACCGATAGCAAAAAAAAGAAAAGTCAGTGTCAGCCCTATAAACATCGAGGTTTCTCTGCTTTTTCTGGGGTGTCAGGGGCTTGGGAGGCGGCTGTGTTTGTGATGAAGGTTGTTTTTCCCTGTTTTGTTACTGTTTTATTTTCCGGGGTTATATTAACACTGTGAATGTTGTTGTGTTAAGGGTATTATTGTTCTGTATTGCCTGGGATGTTAATAGTAAGACATGCTATTTCCACCTCGATTTAAGTCATTTCTCTTAACCACATTTACTCATATGAAGTAACTTCCGTCACAAGATATTATTTACACTCATTTTCTCTTTGAACATATTTAGTTATTTGGTTTTAACTGTGACTGGAAATGACAGAAAAATACTCTCTCACACACACACGTGTGTGTGTGTGTGTGTGTGTGTGTGTGTGTGTGTGTGTGTGTGTGTGTGTGTGTGTGTGTGTGTGTGTGTGTGTGTGTGTGTGTGCATGGCTGTATTCCTGTCACATACCTGGATCTACCTGTCAGTAAGAAACCCAGTCATAATCATTTACTTTATTCTTCCTTTTCCCTTCTCTATACTTTCAAGCAGTCTAACATATTTCCCAACCCTCGCCTTTCTTCTCTTTCATACCCCCTCCTTCTACCTCTGTCTATCCTGCAGTAATTGCTCATGACTTATTTTCCACCATCCTCCCCCTTGCTTTGCATTTTCTACATCTTTGCTACCTACTCATTTAACTTATAATTCTGCCGATGTGTGTTTTTCCTCTTCCTCTGTTTCTCTTAGTTTATGATTTTCAACATCGTCTTTTCTTTCCGTTACTCCTTGTTTGCACATCTATATTTTCCAAACCTTCGTCTTTACATGATTCCATTCTACTTCTTTGTTCTTCACTGGTTAGGATCTCTTTTACACCACTTTCTTTTCCCGTCTTCTTCCTCCTCCTGGTTTCCTTATTTTATCTCTATTTTTTTTTTGCTTCCTTACAGTCCTTACATCACATCCTTCTCTTCTCCTATTCCCCCGGATTTCGTTTCTTTCATCCTAGATAGTTTCCCTTTGCCTTTCTCTTCCTTCTCCTATACTTCATATCCTTTACTCTGTCCATATATTATTTTTCTTTTTCCTGTCTGCTTGGGCTCTTTCTGCTATTTCATTCTTCTTCCGAAACTTTTCTTCTGGTTCACTCCACTTTTCCCACGTTCTACATAATTTATTCCCCTTTAACTCTTTCTGCATACTTCTCTTGGCAGTTGCCTCTTTTTCGTCTCTTTTACTTTCCCCATGCCTTCTTGTTTTCCAGTAAAGTCTGGACTTCTTCTTTTTCCGTCCACGTTTTCTTACGTTTAGATAATTTGCTTTTTTGCTACCTTTAATTATCTACTTCTACATTCTTGTTTCTCTTTCGTTTTTCTCTTCAAGAGAAAGACTTTTAGTTCCAAGTCATTTTATTTTCCCTTTTCTCTTCTCCTTCGATTCTCCTGTTTCATTGTATTTTTTTTCTTTATAAATCACTTAATATCTATTTATCTACACACACACACACACACACACACACACACACACACACACACACACACACACACACACACACACACACACACACATACACACACACGCACATATATAATCTATATATATCCAAATCTATATATCTACACCTCTATATCTATATCCATATCTGTATCTATCTATCCATCTATCTATCTATCTATCTATCTACCTATCTATCTATCTATCTATCTATCTATATATATATATCTATATATATATATAAAAATATATATCAATCTTTCTATATATATATATTGTTACATAGCCTATGATTTCATCATCCTTTGTGTAATTTTAACGCACAGTATGCTGCATGTTTGATCACGAGCGTGTTCTGCCTCAGTTCCCCCCCTCTACCGTTATAGTAGAGTAAGTCGTCCTTTCTGTTGTTCAGAGCGGGATTGTCAACTCTTTGTCCCCATGGCTTCATTTGCGCGTCCTTCTTACAAGTTGTATCAAGCTCTGCTGGCCCCTATATAATGAGCTCAGTCTCCGCATCATTGCTACTTAGATCTACTCCTCATTTTGCTCACATCTCTGTCCTCCCCTGTACAGTTATTATTATTATTGTGAGTGTTCAGGAAGTCTCCAACCATCTAGCAGCTGTGTAATTTGAGTATAACTGTTGTTGCATTTTTTCTTGTACTGTGTAGCGTAAGGTGTTAATTTGTAGGCCTAGTGAGTTTTTTTTTGTAATTCATGTAAGGTTCTTTATGTCAGTCATCGTTAATAATACTTTGTATCTGTAATAATTTATCTTGCATTAACTGAGCATTACCCAGTGTATTTTCATTTTATCAGGGCTGACTTAGGTAAATTTACTCATGCTAATTTCGTGTTACTAGAGGCTATTGCAGTTAACCATATATTTAACCTGTTTTTTGCCATTACATTATCCTTATGAGTCCTGAATGTTTTATTGTTAGTTTGAGCATTAAACTTTAACTTGTAATTTTACCTAACTCTTTTGTTTTGAACCTGGAACTTTACGGGACAGTAGTGACTCTTAGTATTCTCACTTAATGTGTACATTATCTTTCTCTGTTCCGTAACATAAATTTGGCGACCTCATATCAGGATATTCAGGATATTATCATAAGGATATTGCTTGATATTTTGTGACTGTGATTTATTCATGATGTCTACTATTACTACACTTGATGAAGCCAAAGATTTTTTGTCAAATGTGCAAACAGTGTGTGATGTAGAAAACAGAACAAAGAATGAACTTAAGCTTGATGCTCAACAATTGGGAATTGCTGTTCTCTCTCATCATTCTAAAGATCAAATTGTTGACATGATTAATGAAAGCTTGTTTAATGTAACTCCTCCAAATGAGCAAACGCAGATTGAATTAGCTAAGTTACAGCTAGCCCTGCAGGAGGCTCGTGTTAAGGAGGCTGAATTTCAAGCACGTGCTAAGGAGGCTGAGTCTCAGGCTAAGGAGGCGGAGTCTCATGCTAAGGAGACGGAGTCTCAGGCTCGTATTCAGGAGGCTGAATTTCAAGCAAATGCTAAGGAGGCGGAGTCTCGGGCTCGTATTCAGGAGGCTGAATTTAAGGCAAATGCTCGTATTCAAGAGGCACAGGTACAGGCTCAGGCACAAATTGAACTTGCTAGGATTCAGGCAGACCATGAGTATCGCATGAAACAATGTGGAACTGGATCATCTAGCTCTGATGATTTTGATGTGGCTAAAAATGTTAAACTTGTCCTTCCTTTTAATGAATCTGATTTAACAAAGTATTTTCAGTTGTTTGAGAGGGTAGCTACAGGTTTTAATTGGCCCAAGATGTATTGGCCAGTACTCCTTCAAACTGTTCTCACCGGTAAAGCTCAAGTAACTTATGCATCTTTGCCTCAGGATCAATGTGATAATTATGATGTAGTTAAGAGCTTGATTCTTAAGACCTATGAGCTTGTTCCTGAAGCTTATAGAGTAAAATTTAGGACAACTTATAAGCAAGATAAGCAATCCCATGTTGAGTATGCAAAAATCAAAGAAGATCTGTTAGAGCAGTGGTTAAATTCTAAGAATGTGGATTCTGATTTTGTAAATTTAAGCAGATGATTTTGCTGGAGGACTTCAAGAGGTGTATTTATAAAGATGTAAGCCTATATCTTGATGAGAGAAGAATAGATAATTTGTCTGATGCTGCAGTTTTAGCTGATGAATATGTTCTCACTCACAAGAGATATTCTAAAGAAAAAGGGAAAGCTGAGAGTAAGTACGTTGCCTCTACTCAGAGTACAGGTAACAGGAAAGAGAATAAAGATGATGTTTCTCAGGAAGTAAATACCCCAGCTTCACCTCTAGATTTCAGAAAAGTAAATGTACTTATTGTAGTAAGCTTGGTCATACTACGGAGAAATGTTTCAGGAGACAGCGTGATGTGAACAAAAAGGAGTCTTTAAATATTTAGTCAATTGGTCTAGTGTCCATTCTTGAGAGTTCCCAGAATTCTTTAACTGAGTTAACTGAACCTGCTTTGAGGGGTAACTTAAATTCTCATGATGGAGCTCCTCTTTTGAGCAGTAACGTGGGTGACACTCTCAAGAGTTCATGTGCTAATTTCCTGTCTGATGGTTTTGTCAGTCCTCTGGACAGTAATGACAGGAAATCAGTTCAAATATATCGTGATACAGGTGCTTGCCAATCCCTTATGCTGACCAGTGTTCTAGGCTCTAATGTTAATTCCTCTGATGAAACTGTAATCTTACAAGGTGTAGGGAATAATTACTTCTCTGTCTCTCTGTGCAGAGTGAATTTAGAGTCTGGTTTTGTTAATGGTTCCGTTATGGTTGGGTTGGTTGAGACACTCCCAGTGTCAGGTGTAACTTTCTTACTTGGAAATGATATTGGTGGAAGTCAAGTGTGTCCAGCTCCTCAGTTGTCTAGTGAGCCAGTGGCTGCGTCCCAGGATTGTGATGTTCCTGATGTGTTCCCTGCATGTGCTGTCACTAGGGCTAAGTCTAAAGTTACTGGTGATTTAGAGGATAATGATGATGATGATGTTATCCTAGCTGACACTTTTCTTGCTAATTTGGACCACTCACCAGATGAGGCAGTACCCCATAGTGTTGATAATTTGTCTCGTCAAGAGTTGGTTGAGTTGCAGGTTGCTGACCCTGAGTTGAAAGGTCTAGCTAACTCTGCTTACAGTGAAGAAGAGTCAGCCGGTGCTTCTACTTGTTATTATGTAAAGTCAGGAGTACTTATGAGGAAGTGGAGACCCCCAACAGCATCAGCCGACTGTGAATGGGAGGTTGTACATCAAGTTGTCATCCCTCGTGTTTGTAGGCAGGATATCATTAGAGTGGCTCATGATTCCAGTTTGGCAGGACACCTTGGAGTGAGGAAGACTGTGGCACGCATTTTGAAACACTGCTACTGGCCAGGTATCTTCAGGGATGTTTCCTGGTATTGTAAGTCTTGTCACACCTGTCAAGTTGTGGGGAAGTGTAATCAGACCGAAAAGGTTGCACCTCTAGTTCCCATTCCTCCTTTTGAGGCGCCTTTCACCCGTGTGTTGGTGGATATTGTGGGCCCTCTTCCTAAGACTTCTTCAGGATTTTCTTATGTGTTGACCCTGATTGATATGGCTACTCGTTATCCTGAAGCCATTCCACTTAGAAATATCTCAGCAAAGAACGTGGTTAAGGAAATGCTAGGGTTCTTCACAAAGTTTGGTCTGCCCAAGGAGGTACAGTCAGACTGGGGAAGTAATTTCATGTCAAATGTTTTCAAGCAGTCTCTGAAAGAGTTGGGCATCACCCAGATCACGTCTTCAGCTTACCATCCCCAGACCCAAGGAGCGTTGGAGAGATATCATCAAACACTCAAATCGATGCTTAAGAAATACTGTTTGGAACATCAGAAAGACTGGGATAAAGGTCTTCCATTCGTTGTGTTTGCTGCAAGAGAATCTCCAAATGAATCACTGGGCTTCTCACCTTTTGAACTACTGTTTGGCCATGAAGTAAGAGGACCCCTTAAGTTACTCAAGGAATGCTGGCTGTCGGAGGAAGATGACGTCAACCTGCTGGAGTATGTGATGAAGTTCAAAGAACGGCTGTCCACTGCTTTACAACTGGCGAGAGAGAATTTAGGAGCTGCTCAGGAGAAGATGAAGACTTGGTATGATAAGAAGTCCAGGTTACGCCACTTTCAGCCAGGAGATCAGGTTTTGATTCTGCTACCGGTTCATGGGCAACCTCTTCAAGCCAAGTTTAGTGGTCCTTATTTCGTGGAGAAGAAACTCAGTGATGTCAACTATGTCATCGCCACACCAGAACATAGAAAGAACAAGCAACTTTGTCACATCAACATGCTAAAGTTATATCACAGGCGGGACGAAAATAATCCAGTCTGCACTGTAGCTGTTCCACCTGAGTCTGCAAGGGAAGCTCTCCCATGCAGTATGAGCCTGAGTGATAGTTTGGGGAAGAATCCTGATATCATGATCTCCAGACTAAGCTTTCTCATCTACCTCCCGAGGAAAGGCAGGAGTTTTCGGCATTACTGCAGGAGTACCCACAAGTGTTCCGTGCCACTCCAGGAAGAACCACTGTGTTGATGCATGATGTTGATGTTGGAGACGCAAAGCCAATTAAATTGCCTCCTTACCGTGTGAACCCAGTGAAAGTTCCTCTCATCCAGAAGGAGCTTGGCTACCTGTTGGACCACAAGGTGATTGAGCCCTGTCAGAGCGAGTGGAGTTCTCCTGTCACTCTAGTCCCTAAGCCAGGTGGGTCACAGCAGCTTTGCATCGACTACAGACGTGTTAATCAGATCACCAAAACAGACACTTACCCTCTCCCTCGCGTGGAAGATTGTATAGACAAGATCGGAAAGGCTAGGTACATAAGTAAGTTTGATTTGTTAAAGGGATACTGGCAAGTACCTATGACTGAACGTGCTAGGGAGATCTCATGTTTTGTAACACTAGGAAAGAAAATGTTATTACAGATTGCTTATCTAGACTTTAGACAGACTGTTTTAGAGTAATAAGAAATTTCCTTTGTAAATTTCTTTTTCTTTGTGGGGAGGTGTTACATAGCCTATGATTTCATCATCCTTTGTGTAATTTTAACGCACAGTATGCTGCATGTTTGATCACGAGCGTGTTCTGCCTCAGTTCCCCCCTTCTACCGTTATAGTAGAGTAAGTCGTCCTTTCTGTTGTTCAGAGCGGGATTGTCAACTATTTGTCCCCATGGCTTCATTTGCGCGTCCTTCTTACAAGTTGTATCAAGCTCTGCTGGCCCCTATATAATGAGCTCAGTCTCTGCATCATTGCCACTTAGATCTACTCCTCATTTTGCTCACATCTCTGTCCTCCCCTGTACAGTTATTATTATTATTGTGAGTGTTCAGGAAGTCTCCAACCATCTAGCAGCTGTGTAATTTGAGTATAACTGTTGTTGCATTTTTTCTTGTACTGTGTAGCGTAAGGTGTTAATTTGTAGGCCTAGTGAGTTTTTTTTTGTAATTCATGTAAGGTTCTTTATGTCAGTCATCATTAATAATACTTTGTATCTGTAATAATTTATCTTGCATTAAATGAGCATTACCCAGTGTATTTTCATTTTATCAGGGCTGACTTAGGTAAATTTACTCATGCTAATTTCGTGTTAATAGAGGCTATTGCAGTTAACCACATATTTAACCTGTTTTTTGCCATTACATTATCCTTATGAGTCCTGAATGTTTTGTTGTTAGTTTGAGCATTAAACTTTAACTTGTAATTTTACCTAACTCTTTTGTTTTGAACCTGGAACTTTACGGGACAGTAGTGACTCTTAGTATTCTCACTTAATGTGTACATTATCTTTCTCTGTTCTGTAACAATATATACATATATTTATATATATATATATATATATATATATATATATATATATATATATATATATATATATATATATATATATATATATATATATATATATATATATATATCAATCATTTCCTGTGGCCCCCCACGGGATGCATAGGGTCTCAATGAACTCTCTCCACCAATATTTGTCTCTTGCCATCTCCTTCAGGTCCCACCAACACTCCTCTCCTGCTTCTTTTTTCATTGTCCTCAACCAGGTTTCTCTCGGCCTACCTCTACCTCTTCTTCCTCTAGCAATCCACTCTGGCACATCCTGTATTAAACAACCTTCTTTTCTGTATATGTGCCCCAGCCACTTCCAGCGAGACAGTCTCACATATTCATTAACTGGTTCCACTCTCGTAATATCCCTTACTCTTTCATTTGTAACTCTGTCTTGCCACTTTACCCCAAGAATCCTTCTCAGTATTTTATTCTCAAATCCTAATACTTTCTGATCTGTTGCAATTGTACTGTACCATGACTCATGCCCGTAAATTAAAATGGGTCTAACCATGGACTTGTAAATTTTCACTTTAGTATGTACCGAAAGCATATTATTATTCCAAACAGATTTCAACATTCCAACAGCTCGCCAAGTCTGTCTAATCCTATCCTCAATTTCATTGTTTAATGATCCATTAGATGATAGAATCGTTCCCAGATATTTAAAGTTTTCTACATTCTTCACCACATTATTCCCAATTACAAATATATATATATATATATATATATATATATATATATATATATATATATATATATATATATATATATATATATATATATAAAATCAATCGGGGTAAAAAACAAAAAAACATGGGGTAAGTTGGGGTAAAAAACAACACAGCCCTGCCAATCTTCATCTGTTGCCTAATTTTTCTAGTTCCTGATGTGCTGACAGGCCTACCTACACTCCATATTATTTGTATGCAGATTATCCTAACAATTATTTGGTGCCAGGTTATGAACAAAGATTTTTTTCTCATTTAACTTTCTTTGGCATTTTCTGTTTAAGTTATGCCATTTTAGGTGCTTTGCATGCATTGCATTCATTCAGCTTTCAGGTGATTAGTGACAGTTGCCATTAAGAACCAAACCAAGAGACAGGACATGCCTGCCTTGGGAACTCCATTATAGATATGTGATTTTTTACCCCGGGTACAGGCACTCCTAAAGCGGTAATTTAAAAAAATATATTTCTTATTGCAGCTAAAAAAATAAAAAAATACAACAATACAACAGTGTGAGGTCCAACAAAGCTTCACATTGAAGATAAACTTCATGGGTAGCAATACAATTATTTTTCTGAAGAAGCAGAAGTTCATGAATGCTTAAAAAATGTATTTAAGTTTGTATTTCTTTCTCCTAAAAAGGCAGAACATTGGAAGAATGTGAAGTTTGCATGGATAAGTCGGAAAAATAAGATACCAGTATATATAAAAGACAAGAACGCATTCAGAGAGCGCATAGCTCCGTTAATGCCATCGCAGGATCCTGATCCTGATCCGGATTTGCCCCCAAATTTAATCAATTCTTTTTTTGGCCCATGGCCCACTCTTCCACAAAATTTTATTGAAATTCATTGAGAACTTTTGGAGATATTGTGTGGACAAACAAACAAGAAACACACAAAAACGGGTGAATACGTAACCTCCTCCAACTTCGTTGGCGGAGGTAAAGCCTAGGTTCTTTACTGAAATCATCTGTTTATATTCGAAATGTATGCTTAAATTTATTTTTATCTCATCATAAGTTATATCTAAATGTGTTGTACACATAAATATGGAAAATTTTTGAATTTTTGGAAGTTGTATTTCCATTAGTTTCAGTTTTTTTATTTATTATTTTTTTTTTACCCCGACAGCGATTACTATTTTTCTCATTCACTGGGTAAAACAAAATCAACATATTCTTTAAAATTTCAGCACTGATTGGTTGTAGATGTTTTACTCATATGTCATGTTTTAGGTTGTTATGTACTCATTGCCATGTGATATCCAGTCTCCTCATTTGTTGTGAAACAGGATCAGTCAAGCAAAGTTAAGGGAATGTTTTTTTTATTTGCTTCGATTAATCTATCTATCTATCTATCTATCTATCTATCTATCTATCTATCTATATATATATATATATATATATATATATATATATATATATATATATATATATATATATATATATATATATATATATATATATATAGTCATTTGTATTTCCACTCACCTTTCTTCATAATTAACTTTGTTCTGCTCTCCTTTTTTTTCATTTGCAAGAGCTTATAGAGGTTGGGGGAGTGGACTTTCTGACCACTACTTGGTGGTGGCCAGAATTAGGATCCAAATGAGTTGGAGAAATACAGGAAGGGAAAGACGAGAGGAAGGAGTAGTTGCAAGGAGAGTGGAAAGGTTACGAGAGGATGAGAAAAAGGCAGAGTATAAGAAAGAAGTGGAGGAACGATTGGGCAAAAAATGAACTGGAGCAGATGGGGGACGTGGAAGGTGTGTGCAGGATATTTACAGAAGAAATATGTGCAGCATGTGATGTGGTGTGTGGGAGGAAGAGAAGACGGAGGGGGGTGCAAGGAACAGCATGGTGGACTGAAGAGGTGAGACAGGCTGTTGCACGAAAGAAGAAAGTATACAAGGAATGGATGAGAAATAGGGGTGTGGAAGAAGTTGAGAGGCGGAAGAGAGAGTTACCGGTATATGTAGAAAGAAAGAGAGAGGTGAAGAGATTAGTAACAGAGTATGAAGAGAGTGGATGAGGAATTTGGAAGGAATTTGAGTGTAAAGTGGAGGGACTGTAAGAAAATGTTCTGGAAAGGGGTGAAGAGAGTAAGACAGAGTGGAAGTGAGGTTACCAGGGGAGTGAAAGATAAAAATGATAGATTACTAGTGGAGAAAGGAGAAAAAGTGAGCAGATGGAGAGAACACTTTAAGGAGTTGTTGAACATACAGGATAGAAATAATGCGAGTATAAGTGGCTGGGGAATGGCTGGGAGAAGGAGGGAGGTGAGAAGACAGGAAGAAATCAGTAGGATAGAAGTTGTGGAAGCAATGAAGAAAGTTAAATTGGGGAAAGCCCCAGGAATTGATGAAGTGTGTGGTGAAATGCTGAAGCATGGGGGAGAGATAGTAGTAGAATGGATGTGGAAGATATGCAGATTGGCCTGGGAGGAAGGTAGAGCCCCAGAGGATTGGAAGTCAGGTATAATTATTCCCTTGTACAAAGGAAAAGGGGAAAAAGAAGTGTGTGGTAATCATAGGGGCATTTGTCTTCTTAGTATAATAGGAAAAGTGTATGGTAGGATACTTACTGACAGAGTTAGAGAAAGAACAGAGGAATTAGTTGGAGAAGAACAGGGAGGCTGTAGGAAGGGAAGGGGTTGTGTTGATCAGATATTCATTCTTAGATCTTTAGTGGAAAAGTTTCTAGAGAAGGGAAAGAAGTTGTATATGGCTTTCATGGATTTGGAGAAAGCATATGACAGGGTGGATAGACAAGGATTGTGGAAAGTATTAAGAATATATGGAGTAGATGGGAAGTTGTTGAATGCTGTGAAGAGTATGTATGATGGTGCTAAGGCTGCAGTACGTGTGGATGGTGAACTAAGTGAATTTTTCTCTTTGAAGGTTGAGTTGAGACAGGCATGTGTCATGTCTCCATGGTTGTTCAATCTGTACATGGATGGGGTAATAAAAGAGGTACAAGGTAGGGTAGTGGATGTTGAAGTGGCCCTGGTGAGAGAGGATAGTGTTTGGAAACTCCATGTACTGTTGTTTGCAGATGATACTGTGTTGTTGAGTGAAGACGAAGGGAAGCTGCAAGGCTTGGTGGATGAGTTTGGGAGAGTGTGTAAGAAACGGAATCTAAAGTTGAATGTAGGGAAGAGTAAAGTGATGGTCTTTGAGAGAGGTGAAGTCAGTGTGAATGTACAGCGAGGTTGGATGGTGAGGAATTGGAAAATGTGAGTACGTTTAAGTACTTGGGTAGTGTGATGAGTAAGGATGGAGGTTTGGAGGGTGAAGTGCTTGCTAGGGTACAGCAGGGAAGAAAGGTTGCTGGTTCCTTGAAAGCAGTGATAAGAAACAGGGAAGTGAGCATGGAAGTGAAAAAGTTACTACATGACAATATTGTGATACTATCTCTAACGTATGGAAGTGAAGCTTGGACGTTGTTGGAAGGACACAAGTCAAGAGTGAGAGCAGTGGAAATGAGTTATTTAAGAGGAGCCTGTGGAGTCACATGGAGAGACAGGCTGACGAATGAGGATATTAAGGAGCGTTGTGGTGTGCATGTGTATGTGATAGGAAGCGTTATGAGGAACACACTGAGGTGGTTTGGTCATGTGGAAAGGATGGAGAGTGAAAGACTGACGAAGAGAGTGTATATGAGTGAGGTGGAGGGGGGAAGAGGGAGAGGGAGGCCGAGGATGAGATGGAGGGATGGGGTGGAGAGGTATATGAGAGAGGGGGGTGTGAGTTGAGAGCAGGGCAGTGAAATGGCGGGGGACAGGGTGACGTGGAGGCGATTTGTTTGTGGCCAAACCAAACGGGATTAAGGCGTCTGGCAATAGATAAATAGATAGAATTGTGTTTATCTTATCTACTTCTCCTCCTCCTCCTCCTTTTCTCTTTTAAGTTATTCTTTGCCCATCATCTTTCTTCGTTCACCTCACTTCTTAGTTACTTTCCTTCATTTTTTTTTGTTAATTTATGCTTAAACTTTTCATAAACGTGTCTATATTTTTTCCTTCTTTTCCTCTCCGAATCCTTCGCTTCATCCTCAGATCCCGTCCACTCTCCTATCCTTCTACAACTCCTTGCCTTCGAAATTATTCTTGCCACGTCTTCAGCCTAGGATTTCCTCTCTGCATCTCCCACCTAATACACTTCATTACGGTAACATGAACTTTTTTTCTTTTATTCTCCCTACTCTCAGACGGTTCGTCTTTCTCTTAGACTTTGCATGTGCTTTACAATTTCTTCCATTTTTTTTCCTGTTGTCTGATATTTCTTTCTCTCTTACATTATACTAACTCCCTCGCTTTCCCAGTAATCTCTTGGATTCCATTGTCATTTGATTTTGTTCATATCTATGTCTTTATTTAATTTCATATTATTTCATCTTCATATTTCTGTCTTCTAATCTGATCTTTCTTTGCCATGGATTCAGTACCCTCTCCCTCTCTATTTCCTTCTTTAATGTTTCTTTGGTGTTCTCCATACTTTTCCATTTGTTTCCTACCTTCCTTTCACACACCATAAAATTACCCTTTTTTTTCTTTTCACATTTTTTTATCTTTCTGACACGCGAATCCTTCCTTCATTTTCTCTGTTTTCTCGTTCATTGATTCTCATGTCCGATTATGCTACCGTACTTCTTCCTCTCCCTCCATTTTCTTTAATCTGTGTTTTTCCTTTTCATCTTCCATGATTCACCAGTTGTCTCACTTCCTTCTTCCCCTTCTTCTTTATCATTAACTTTCCTCTTCCATCTTTGTTTACTTGATTCATATATCTTAAATTAATCTTTTGTTATATCTTGTTTTTCTTTCCTATTCCCGAATCATTTCCTACTTTTGCTCCAAGTTTATTATTCACTTCCCCCCCCCCTTTTTTTTTTTACTATTCTTTCTTTGTTCTTCTTCTTTAATAATGGCCATTTCTCTTTCTTGTCTGTTTCCTTCATTTTACTGTCTGATCCATTTCTCTCCTTTTCCAGCCTCGTCCATTTTCGTTTTCCTTCGCTGCCTTGATACGACTATTTTCCCTGACCTTTCCTCTTTTTCTCCCTCCTTTTTCATTTGCTCACTAAGTTCCCTTCATCGCTGTCAACTACATAATTTTTTTTTCATGTTTTTTACACCTCTCTTCCGTCTTTTTTTTTCTCCCTTGTCCATTTCCCTTCCCTTTCCTCTTTATTTGTCCGTGTATTCCCTGTTCTTCTACATCCTTCTTTTTCTCTCTCTTCCTTCACATATCTGTTCGTTCTTGTTCTTCGTCCAGTAACTTTGTCAATTTCTTTTTCCTCATCGCTCCTTCTCTTCCCGTCATATCTTCTCCTTCTTCCTCCCTTCCCTCCGTTTTCTTCTTTTCCTCTGTTACTTTCTACTTTTCTGTTCCTTTGTTTGTGTCCTTTCCTTCTGATACTACCTTCTTGTTTTCCTGTTTCCTCCTTTCCCGTCATCTCATGCTGTGTGTTTCTTCATTTTTTTTTCCTATTTTTCCTATTCTCGTTTCACCCTTCTCATCCTTCTCTGTTCTTCCTCCATTTTATCTTCCTCTATTCTCTTCATTACCATGTCCTGCTAATCATTTTTCCTCTCTCCATTCCCCATCACCTTATTCTTACCTGGACACATTTTTCTTCGCCCTCTCCACCACCACCACCTCCTCTTATCAAGATTTTTTTTTCCTCTCACACAGTCTTCACGTCGCGCCAACACCATTTGCGCCTTATCACCAAGATATTTTCACTGTATTTTTGCCTCTTACAATTCACCCATCTCACAGTCAACGCACAGGCCCTCGTCTGAGTTCCTTCCCCCGTCGTGTGTGGCCCGCAAAATAAAAGACTGTTTTTTTGGACTGTGTTCCTTTGAGGCTAGGAGGCATTCTGTCACCTCGTCCTTACCAACATATGACCCTTTAATATTCTTTGGGAAATTTGCTTACGTAGATTATCTTGATATACGAAAGATATAAAAAACATGCAAGGGAAGCAAACTTTCATATGCAATTATTTGTGTTCCCTTGTATATTTTTTGTATACAGTCAACATTTTTTTCTCGTAAAGCATCAACTCCCATCCTTCTCAAGGTCCATACTTCTCTTGTATTCTATTCCGGTTAACACCCTATTCATCTGAGATAGAATGATCCAGAAAGTGCTAAGATGACCACAACTCTACTCTTATAATCCAGTTAACGCCAGATGACAATACCCTGCCGAAATTGAGTCACAGGAGCCCAAGTGTGTTAATGGTCGTTTGGGATTTAAGAGAAATTGTTTCCCTTAACGATCTTCGTGTAGTGCTTAAGCATAAAGCTATGCTTTCCTCCTTACGATTCAATAATGCATTTCTTTTACCATATATATATACTTTTGTTAAATCTTGTTGCACACACACACACACACACACACACACACACACACACACACACTAGTAATGTTAACGTTTCGGTGCAAGCTGGTCTCGAAGTATAGCTAACTCATCACCACTTTTAGCTTTCCATTCTTAATGCCCCAAAACACATGGTTTTCAATCAATCAATCAATCATTTCCTGTGGCACCCTCGGGGATGCATAGGGCCTCGATGAACTCACACCACCACATCCTATCTTGTGCTAACTCCTCAAGATCTCCCCAACACTAATCTCCAGCTTCCCGTCTCATTGTCCTCACCCACGTCTCTTTTGGCCTTCCTCTACCTCTCCTACCAGGTGCCACCCACCCCGGTGTGCCTCGTACTATTCCCTGTCTCCTATACACATGTCCTAGCCACTTCCATCGTGAGAATCTAACATATTCATCGATCGGCTGCACTCCCGTTATTTCTCTAATTCTACTATTTGGTATCCTTTCCCACCACTTAACTCCTAATACTCTTCTAAGTGCTTTATTTTCAAACACCAAGAATTTATTTTCCATAGTCACTGTGCTGTACCAAGACTCGTGTCCATAAATTAAGATACTCCTAACCATTACCTTATAAAGTTTGATTTTTGTATGCACAGAGAAATTGTTATTATTCCAAATATTTTTAAGCATTCCTATTGCCTGATTACCCTTCTTTAACCTTTCCTCGAATTCAAAGTTCAAAGAACCATCCTTGGCTAAATAAGTACCTAAATATTTAAACTTATCAACTTGCTTTACAACCATACCTCCAATTACACATTCCTGCGCATTTTCCATATTCATATTGATTATTTCAGTTTTTCCACAATTAATAACCAAACCCACCTTGCGACCTTCACTCACCAAACAGTCCAACACTCTCTGCATCTCTTCTGGCCCATCACAAATCAAAACTATATCATCTGCATAATCTAAATCCAAAAGTTTCCTGTTCTCTCCCCAAAGTATACCTGCACCGGTTTCTGTTCCAACACGTTTCATAATGTAATCAATGACCAATATAAATAGTAAAGGCGATAGAACACCACCTTGAATTACTCCGGACTTGACTTCAAACGAATCACTCAGACAACCATCAACCATCACTTTACAAAATGTGTCCTCATGCATGTTCATAATGACCCTCACAAACTCCTCTGGTATTCCATAATGTCTCATGATCTTCCCCATAGACTCTCTCGAAACACTATCAAAAGCCTTTTCAAAATCAACAAAACAAAGACTTAACGGTACTCTCATTTCATTAACTTGCTGCATCAAATGCCTAACTATAAAGATCTGATCATTGCAACCACGTCCCTTTCTAAAACCAGCCTGTTCATCCCTCAGAATACCCTCAACCACCGGCTCCAACCTATTTAACAACACTCTACTGAAAACTTTCAAAGCTATCGGTGACAAAGAGATTCCCCTCCAATTACCACATTCACTTAGGTCTCCCTTCTTCGGAACTTTAACAATTACACCATTCTTCCAAACTGATGGTAGTAACCCCGTCACCCATATCTTATTGAATAGCCTGGTCAAGATCATTATTAATCTATCCCCCTCCACTTTAAACATTTCCGGAAATAAACCATCCTCCCCTGGTGCCTTATTATTCTTTAACTGTTTTACTGCTTTCTCCACTTCTGCAAGCCTCAACTCTCCTGTTTCTATATTTAAATCTTCCTGAGCAGACGGTATATCCTCTTCTGGTGGTATTGGTCTATTAAGAACTGTCTCAAAATGCTCTTTCCATCTATTTTTAATATCTCCATCTTTGGTCAATAAATTTCCTTCCCTGTCTCTAACTGGTATTTCCTTGCGTTTACCTGCATTACCACTCAGTTCTCTAATCGATTCATATGCTATTCTTTGACTCTGTCCATCATTTTTGTTTATTAGGATTTCAGTCTCTGCAACCTTTTCATCCACACATCTTCTTTTATCTCTCCTAGCTAACCTTCTTACTTCTGAATTCAAACTCCAGTACGCAGCTCTTGCTAATTCAATCTCTCGTTCATAAACGCATTCCATCTCACTCCTCAATTTAGCCTCACCTCTCTTTTTTATCATATCCCACGTTTCCTCTGATATCCATTTCTTTCTCCTGAATCTATGTCTCCTTCCAATCGTACATTCAGCAGTCTCATGCAAAACTTTGTTCACATCCTCCCACATCTCATCTACACTTCTCTCCCCCTCTTCCAACGTTTCCAACACCAAAAACCTATTTCTGCATTCTAATCTGAATTCCTCCTTTTCTTCTCCTTCCCTTCTAAGCTTAAAAATATCGTATCTACCATCACCAGATTTTTCCTTCTTCTGATTTTTAAGTTTAAACCTTATGGTTTTCAGCAGTAGTTAAAAAAAAAAGGAGGGAGGTAGGGGGAGTGAGGGTAACCTATGTCGCATTAAGGTCCTTCTCATTCGTCATAATTTTCAACTGATTCAAGTGTCAGCAGAGTTGCTGTGATCGAGGAACGTATTTTCAACTTTTTGTTAGTAACATTTTCTTTTCCTTAGGAAAGGTTTCTCAAATTCAAAAGGCAAAGTAAGGTGCCAAATAACAACCTCTGTTCTGTACTAAACAGAAACAACTGATGTAACAAAAATAAGCAAAAAGAACAGTCAAAGAAGCAATTTTCATCCCATTTCCGTCTGGCGAAAATTTACAACTGGCGAAATACAGTGAAAAACTTGTCTCTGCTAGTGCTTCTTTCAGATGGTTCGATTTTTCTGCAATGTAGTTGGCAAATTTTGGGAAGATACTTATATGTCTGTCTGTACGTCATCGTCGTAAATGGAGAACTCCTTCACTATGCAGTTACGTCAATTTAATACTATCATTGATGTTACCAGACTATTATATTCAGTTCAGATGAGAATTTTCGAACTGAAGGGAGTATACCTAGACAACATTAACTAACTAAATTAACTAAGTTATGAAAATTCTTGAAGTGAAATAAATAGCCTGAAAGCAGCAAAATGCCTAAATAATAATCTTGGACTGAAGGAATACAAGGTACACACATTGCACTGAATAATTTTCATGTGTATAGCTCTTGAGAAAAATTTTTAAGCCTGTTTCTAAGGCCCAGTAGTCTATGTATGACACGCCACCGGAAAGATGATTCCATGCAGCCTTCTCGCATCGCCTGGTACTCAAATAATCATACTAGAGATATGACATGCAAATTTGGTGTTATAGTATTGTTATGGGGTGTTTTACACCACTCCTTGGCCTGTGCGGGGAGTGAGTGACATGCCTTTTCTCTAGGTAGAATGGGAACATGATGATATGATGATGATAATGGGGAGGCGGAATACCATGATCTCTAGAGACAACTGTTTTATTATCAATTGTGGTATCGTTACCTTTGCTGTCAGTCCCTAAGTAGAACAATCCCTTGCTATGGAGTGGGGCTGCATAATATTACTGTGCTTGTTTATGACGTAAAAACTGGTAATAACCTAGAATTATTGCATTTTAGTCATGGCACATTAATTGGAATGTCTTTATAATGTTTCGATGGGACAATACTGAAGAGCAGTGAACGAGGTGATATACTGTAGAATTCTAATCTATAAACTGTTCACTGAAACAGCTGGGGTCAAAACCGTGACCAGACAGTCCCAAGCCCAATCCTCTATCCAGTCCATCACCACAAAATTTCCACCTGTAAACAGTCTATGTAATTTTATTCTAACCATTTTTTTACATTTTCTGTCCGTCCAACTCAAAGCATTTTAAATCCTTTGAAATCCAGCTTTTTCTTTTGACCGACACAGTGGTCTCGTTGCTGAGCAGCGTAGTTTAAAGTATTCATAGCTTTTATCTAATTTTCAGCAGTGTCAGGTTCCACTGATTCACCTTTATTTGAAGATTAAGATCATTGTCTGGCGTTACCTGAAGTACATGACAAGACTTTTTATCCATGAATGAATTAAAAGTATCTCACATCAGCAGAACAAAAACATCTGGTGTGGGCTAGAGTAAAAGTATAAGAATACAAGGCAATGTGAGGAATAATCTAGACAAAGAGGTCTGAACTCAGCAATGTTGGTACAGCTCCACTTTTTCTTCCCCCAGCAAGTCAGCGCTTCCCAGGCTCTTCACAGCAGTATTTTGAACTCAACCTCATTTTCAGATTAGCCTTTAAATTCGCCTCCCCAATCTGTGTATGGAGTATTATTTGAGCTGGTATAGACTTTTTTTTTTTTTTCCGGAATTTTCCTGTGGCTACGGCATCCGTCTGACACCGAAGGGAACTGAGCCACTTTCAGTTAACTGCAACCTTTCGGCTTCAAGTCGGCAAGTGTCGCTCCTGTGACGTTAGTTCCTGGTGCTGTGACGTCCATCCTGCCCCACCCATCCCTGCCTGCAATGTGACACCACCTTCTCTTCACAGCAAGGACCTGTGGCGAATCACAGCCAGACGTGTGTGCGTGTATGTGTGTTGCCACCCCGATCCAATGCAGGTTCACTCCGAGGACTGCTTACAAGGTGCGGCACGGCATGCGTACGTATGTGTGTTGCCTACCCCGAGGCAGCGTGCCTTCCACTGGCGCATATTTTCTTTTCTTTTTAAATGCAAGAAAGAAGGACCCAAAGGCCAGAAACCCTCAAACAGTTCCTTCCAAGAGAAAAACAATACAACAGAGAGCCAACTTCAAGATCCGTTCATTTCTAGATGCCTGGACACAATATGCTTGAAAGACTGGAGATCACAGGAAGTAGGCAATACAGACAGTGGGAGACAGTTCCAGAGTTGCGCTGTTGCATAAATGAAGGATTGGGTGAAGCGGTTAACTCGTGCATTATAGAGTTGGACAGCCGGGTGTGCATGCCTGTGTGTATGCACCTATGTGTACATCTTCGTATCAGCTGAGCGGGTGGATATAATTTTATCACCTTAACATCGACTCGCCTTTTACTTCCATGCTGTACGCTCTCTTTGCAGCACATTGATCTTATTGTGGAATGTTGTACTATCTTCTCTAAGACTTTGTGGTGAGTGACATTATGCAGTGCAGGGTTACTAGCAAGACAAGGAATTTTTCCTTCTCGTTTTAAATTTTTTTTTTTTTTTACCACGTTTATGAAATAACTTCTGTCACAGGAAATTCCCTTACACTCATTCTCTCTTTGAACACATTTAGTTATCTGGTTTTTAAGTGTGGCTGGAAGGGACATAAAAATACTCTCACACACATACACTTTGCGTGTTTGTTTGTGCGTACGCTCGCGCCTGTCTGTTTTCCCGTCACATATATGGATCTACCTGTCACCAAGGCGTCCAGTCATAGTCCTTTATTTTTTTTCCCTTTTTTCTTCCTCTACTTTCAAAGGGAACAACATATATCCCAACCTATGCTTTTCATCTTGCCCATACCCTCTCCTTCTTCCTCTGTCTATCCTGCAGTATTTGCTCATGACTTATTTTCCATCATCCTTTTCCCCCTTGCTATGTATTTTTTACATATTTGCTACGTACTCAGTTAAGTAATAATTCTGCCTGATGTGTGTTTTCCCTCTTCCTCTGTTTCTCTTACTTTATGGTTTTCTACTTCTCATTCCCTTTCCGTTACTCCTTGTTTGCACGTCTTTATTTTCCAAAACTTCATTTTCACGTGATTCCTTTCTACTTCTTTGTTCTTCACTGGTCAGAATCTCTTTTACACCACTTCCTCTTCCCACTTTCTTCTTCCTCCTGTTTTCCTTATTTTATCTCTATTTTTTTGTTTGTTTCCTTACAGTCCTTACATCACATTTTTCTCTTCTCCTATTCCCCCGGATTTCATTCTTTCATTCTAGATAGTTTCCCATGTCATTTCTCTTCCTTCTCCTATACTTCATATTCTTTTCTTATTATCCATATATATATATATATATATATATATATATATATATATATATATATATATATATATATATATATATATTTTTGGTCTGCTTAGGTTCTTTGTGGTATTTCATTCTTCTACCGAATCTTTTCTCTTGGTTTACTCTTTCCAGTTAAGTCTAGATTTGTTCCATTTCTGTCCACGTTTTCCTACTTTCAGATGATTTGCTTTTCCTTGCATTTAATTACCTACATCTATATTTCTGTTTGTCTTCCATCTCTTCTTCTTGCGAAAACCTTTTAGTTCCACGTCACTTTATTTCCCTTTTTCTCTTCTTCGATTTTCCTCCTGTTTCATTTTATTTCTTTTCCCTTGATAGCTCTCTCAATATCTATGTAGACACACACACACACACACACACACACACACACACACACACACACACACACACACACACACACATATACACACACAAAGAGAGAGAGAGAGAGAGAGAGAGAGAGAGATACTGCCATTTGTATTTCCTCTCACCTCTCCTCATAATTAACTTTGTTCTACTCTCCTGTTCTCCACCTGTACTTTTCACCCTCATGATTGTGTCTGTTGTACCTCCTCCTCTTCCTCCCCCTTTTCTCATTTTATTTATTCATTGTCTATCAACTTTTTTCCTTCACCTCATTTCTTAACTACTTTCTTTCACTTTTTTAAACATGACCAAACTTTCCTAAACGTGTCTGTATCTCTTCCTTCTTTTCCTCTCCGAACCCTTCACTTCATTCTCAGATCCCGTCCCCTCTCCTTTCCTTCTACAAATCCCTGCCCTCCCCCAATATTATTCTCTCCCCGTCTTCAGCCTAGGTCTTTCTCTCTGCATCTCCAACCTAAATCCCTTCACTACGGTAACGTCTATGTTTTTAAATTTATTTTTCCCACCCTCAGACGGTTCGTTTTTCTCCGACGCTTTCTTGAACTTTTAATGCGCTTTACCATTTCCTCCATTCTTTTCCCCGTTCTCTGATTTACCGTTCTGTGTTAAATTACACTTACTCCCTCGCTTTCCCAAAATTTTCTTGGTTTCCATTGTCATTTGATCTGATTCATTCCTCCGTCTTCATTAAATTTCATATTATTTCATCTTATTTCTGTCGTATAATCAGACCTTTCTCTGCAATGGATTCATTACCCCCTGTTTCTCTAATTCCTCCTTTAATGTTTCTCAGGTTTTCTCCATACTTTTTCATGTGTCTCCTATCTACCTTTCACACACCATATATTTACCCTTTATTATTTTCTCATCCTTTTTTTTTTTCATATTGACACGCGAATCTATCTTCCATTTCCATCGTTCTCTCGTTCATTGATTCCCATGTCCTACTATCTTACTTTTTCCTCCCCCTCCATATTCTTCAAGCTGTGTTTTTCCTTTTCATCTCCCATGATTCACCAGTCGTCTCACTTTTTCCTTCCCTTTCGTCGTTTTCACAAAATTTCCTCTTCCTTCTTTGTTTAGTTGAGTGGTCTATCTAAATTTCTCTTTTACTTTATCTTTGATAGTTTTTCTTTCCTGTTCCTCGAATCATTTCCTACTTTTGCTCCTATTTGTTCTTATTCACTTCCCCCTCCCCCTTTTTTTAACCATTCTTTCTTTTTTCTTCTTCTTTCATAGTGATCATTTCTCTTTCTTTTCTTCTTCCTTCATTTTCCTGTCTGATCCACTTTTCTCCTTTTTGTAGCCTCTTCCATTTTCGTCTTCATTCGCTACCTAGATACGCCTGTTTTCCCTGTTCTTTCTTTTTCTCCCTCTTTTTCATTTACTCACGAAGTTTCCTTCATCGCTGTCAGCTACATAATTTTTCCCATCTTTTTTTACACCTCTCCTCTGCTTTTTCTTTTGCTTCTTTGTCCATTTACCCTCCCTTTCTTCTTCATTTGTCTGTGTATTCCTTGTTCTTCTGCATCCAATTTTTTTTCTTATTTCTTCATGTCCATATCTGCTCGTTTTTGTTCTTCGTCCAGTCTCTTCTTCCATTTCTTTTTCTTCACTGGTCTTTTGCTTCCAATGTTATCTTTTCCTTCTTCCTCCCCTCCCTCTCTTTTCTTCGTTTTCCTTTGTTACTTCCTACTTTTCTGTTCTTTTGTTTATGTCCTTTCCTTCTGATACTACCTTCTTGTTTTCGTACTTTCTCCTTCCCCGTCGTTCTCCTACTATGAGTTTTTTTTTTTTCCCTATTTCCTTTTATCTTCTCACCCTTATCATCCTTCTCTGCTCTTCCTCCATTTTATCTTCCTCTATTCTCTTCATTACCATGTCCTGCTAATCATTTTTCCTCTCTCCATTCCCCATCACCTTATTCTTACCTGGACACATTTTTCTTCGCCCTCTCCACCACCACCACCTCCTCTTATCAAGGTTTTTTTTTTCCTCTCACACAGTCTTCACGTCGCGCCAACACCATTTGCGCCTTATCACCAAGATATTTTCACTGTATTTTTGCCTCTTACAATTCACCCATCTCACAGTCAACGCACAGGCCCTCGTCTGAGTTCCTTCCCCCGTCGTGTGTGGCCCGCAAAATAAAAGACTGTTTTTTAGGACTGTGTTCCTTTGAGGCTAGGAGGCATTCTGTCACCTCGTCCTTACCAACATATGACCCTTTAATATTCTTTGGGGAATTTGCTTATGTAGATTATCTTGATATACGAAAGATACAAAAAACATACAAGGGAAGCAAACTTTCATATTTTTCTCGTTTATTTTGCATGCAATTATTTGTGTTCCCTTGTATATTTTTTGTATACAGTCAACATTTTTTTCTCGTAAAGCATCAACTCCCATCCTTCTCAAAGTCCATACTTCTCTTGTATTCTATTCCGGTTAACACCCTATTCATCTGAGATAGAATGATCCAGAAAGTGCTAAGATGACCACAACTCTACTCTTATAATCCAGTTAACGCCAGATGACAATACCCTGCCGAAATTGAGTCACAGGAGCCCAAGTGTGTTAATGGTCGTTTGGGATTTAAGAGAAATTGTTTCCCTTAACGATCTTCGTGTAGTGCATAAGCATAAAGTTATGCTTCCCTCCTTACGATTCAATAATGCATTTCTTTTACCATATATATATACTTTTGTTAAATCTTGTTACACACACACACACACACACACACACACACACACACACACACACACACACACACACACACACACACACACACACACACACACACACACACACACACACACACACACACACACACACACACACTAGTAATGTTAACGTTTCGGTGCAAGCTGGTCTCGAAGTATAGCTAACTCATCACCACTTTTAGCTTTCCATTCTTAATGCCCCAAAACACATGGTTTTCAGCAGTAGTTAAAAAAAGAGGGGGAGGTAGGGGGAGTGAGGGTAACCTATGTCGCATTAAGGTCCTTCTCATTCGTCATAATTTTCAACTGATTCAAGTGTCAGCAGAGTTGCTGTGATCGAGGAACGTATTTTCAACTTTTTGTTAGAAACATTTTCTTTTTCTTAGGAAAGGTTTCTCAAATTCAAGAGGCAAAGTAAGGTGCCAAATAACAACCTCTGTTTTGTACTAAACAGAAGCAACTGATGTAACAAAAATAAGCAAAAAGAACAGTCAAAGAAGCAATTTTCATCCCATTTCCGTCTGACGAAAATTTACAACTGGCGAAATACAGTGAAAAACTTGTCTCTGCTAGTGCTTCTTTCAGATGGTTCGATTTTTCTGCAATGTAGTTGGCAAATTTTGGGAAGATACTTATATGTCTGTCTGTACGTCATCGTCGTAAATGGAGAACTCCTTCACTATGCAGTTACGTCAGTTTAATACTATCATTGATGTTACCAGACTATTATATTCAGTTCAGATGAGAATTTTCGAACTGAAGGGAGTATACCTAGACAACATTAACTAACTAAATTAACTAAGTTATGAAAATTCTTGAAGTGAAATAAATAGCCTGAAAGCAGCAAAATGCCTAAATAATAATCTTGGACTGAAGGAATACAAGGTACACACATTGCACTGAATAACTTTCATGTGAATAGCTCTTGAGAGAAAATTTTAAGCCTGTTTCTAAGGCCCAGTAGTCTATGTATGACACGCCACCGGAAAGATGATTCCATGCAGCCTTCTCGCATCGCCTGGTACTCAAATAATCATACTAGAGATATGACATGCAAATTTGGTGTTATAGTATTGTTATGGGGTGTTTTACACCACTCCTTGGCCTGTGCGGGGAGTGAGTGGCACGCCTTTTCTCCAGGTAGAATGGGTACATGATGATATGATGATGATAATGGGAAGGCGGAATACGATGATCTCTAGAGACAACTGTTTTATTATCAATTGTGGTATCGTTACCTTTGCTGTCAGTCCCTAAGTAGAACAATCCCTTGCTATGGAGTGGGGCTGCATAATATTACTGTGCTTGTTTATGACGTGAAAACTGGTAATAACCTAGAATTATTGCATTTTAGTCACGGCACATTAATTGGAATGTCTTTATAATATTTCGATGGGACAATACTGAAGAGCAGTGAACGAGGTGATATACTGTAGAATTCTAATCTATAAACTGTTCACTGCAACAGCTGGGGTCAAAACCGTGACCAGACAGTCCCAAGCCCAATCCTCTATCCAGTCCATCACCACAAAATTTCCACCTGTAAACAGTCTATGTAATTTTATTCTAACCATTTCTTTACATTTTCTGTCCGTCCAACTCAAAGCATTTTAAATCCTTTGAAATCCAGCTTTTTCTTTTGACCGACACAGTTGTCTCGTTGCTGAGCAGTGTAGTTTAAAGTATTCATAGCTTTTATCTAGTTTTCAGCAGTGTCAGGTTCCACTGATTCACCTTCATTTGAAGATTAAGATCATTGTCTGGCGTTACCTGAAGTACATGACAAGACTTTTTATCCATGAATGAATTAAAAGTATCTCACATCAGCAGAACAAAAACATCTGGTGTGGGCTAGAGTAAAAGTATAAGAATACAAGGCAATGTGAGGAATAATCTAGACAAAGAGGTCTGAACTCAGCAATGTTGGTACAGCTCCACTTTTTCTTCCCCCAGCAAGTCAGCGCTTCCCAGGCTCTTCACAGCAGTATTTTGAACTCAACCTCATTTTCAGATTAGCCTTTAAATTCGCCTCCCCAATCTGTCTATGGAGTATTATTTGAGCTGCTATAAACTTTTTTTTTTTTTTTCCGGAATTTTCCTGTGGCTACGGCATCCGTCTGACACCGAAGGGAACTGAGCCACTTTCAGTTAACTGCAACCTTTCGGCTTCAAGTCGGCAAGTGTCGCTCCTGTGACGTAAGTTCCTGGTGCTGTGACGTCCATCCTGCCCCACCCATCCCTGCCTGCAATGTGACACCACCTTCTCTTCACAGCAAGGACCTGTGGCGAATCACAGCCAGACGTGTGTGCGTGTATGTGTGTTGCCATCCCGATCCAATGCAGGTTCACTCCGAGGACTGCTTACAAGGTGCGGCACGGCATGCGTATGTATGTGTGTTGCCTACCCCGAGGCAGCGTGCCTTCCACTGGCGCATATTTTCTTTTCTTTTTTAATGCAAGAAAGAAGGACCCAAAGGCCAGAAACCCTCAAACCGTTCCTTCCAAGAGAAAAACAATACAACAGAGAGCCAACTTCAAGATCCGTTCATTTCTAGATGCCTGGACACAATATGCTTGAAAGACTGGAGATCACAGGAAGTAGGCAATACAGACAGTGGGAGACAGTTCCAGAGTTGCGCTGTTGCATAAATGAAGGATTGGGTGAAGCGGTTAACTCGTGCATTATAGAGTTGGACAGCCGGGTGTGCATGCCTGTGTGTATGCACCTATGTGTACATCTTCGTATTTGCTGAGCGGGTGGATATAATTTTATCACCTTAACATCGACTCGCCTTTTACTTCCATGCTGTACGCTCTCTTTGCAGCACATTGATCTTATTGTGGAATGTTGTACTACCTTCTCTAAGACTTTGTGGTGAGTGACATTATGCAGTGCAGGGTTACTAGCAAGACAAGGAATTTTTCCTTCTCGTTTAAATTTTTTTTTTTTTTACCACGTTTATGAAATAACTTCTGTCACAGGAAATTCCCTTACACTCATTCTCTCTTTGAACACATTTAGTTATCTGGTTTTTAAGTGTGGCTGGAAGGGACTTAAAAATACTCTCACACACATACACTTTGCGTGTTTGTTTGTGCGTACGCTCGCGCCTGTCTGTTTTCCCGTCACATATATGGATCTACCTGTCACCAAGGCGTCCAGTCATAGTCCTTTATTTTTTTTCCCTTTTTTCTTCCTCTACTTTCAAAGGGGCCAACATATATCCCAACCTATGCTTTTCATCTTGCCCATACCCTCTCCATCTTCCTCTGTCTATCCTGCAGTATTTGCTCATGACTTATTTTCCATCATCCTTTTCCCCCTTGCTATGTATTTTTTACATATTTGCTACGTACTCAGTTAAGTAATAATTCTGCCTGATGTGTGTTTTCCCTCTTCCTCTGTTTCTCTTACTTTATGGTTTTCTACTTCACATTCCCTTTCCGTTACTCCTTGTTTGCACGTCTTTATTTTCCAAAACTTCATTTTCACGTGATTCCTTTCTACTTCTTTGTTCTTCACTGGTCAGAATCTCTTTTACACCACTTCCTCTTCCCACTTTCTTCTTCCTCCTGTTTTCCTTATTTTATCTCTATTTTTTTGTTTGTTTCCTTACAGTCCTTACATCACATTTTTCTCTTCTCCTATTCCCCCGGATTTCATTCTTTCATTCTAGATAGTTTCCCATGTCATTTCTCTTCCTTCTCCTATACTTCATATTCTTTTCTTATTATCTATCTATATATATATATATATATATATATATATATATATATATATATATATATATATATATATATATATATATATATATATATATATATATATATATATATATATATATATATATATATATATATATTTTTGGTCTGCTTAGGTTCTTTGTGGTATTTCATTCTTCTTCCGAATCTTTTCTCTTGGTTTACTCTTTCCAGTTAAGTCTAGATTTGTTCCATTTCTGTCCACGTTTTCCTACTTTCAGATGATTTGCTTTTCCTTGCATTTAATTACCTACATCTATATTTCTGTTTGTCTTCCATCTCTTCTTCTTGCGAAAGCCTTTTAGTTCCACGTCACTTTATTTCCCTTTTTCTCTTCTTCGATTTTCCTCCTGTTTCATTTTATTTCTTTTCCCTTGATAGCTCTCTCAATATCTATGTAGACACACACACACACACACACACACACACACACACACACACACACACACACACACACACACACACACACACACACACATATACACACACAAAGAGAGAGAGAGAGAGAGATACTGCCATTTGTATTTCCTCTCACCTCTCTTCATAATTAACTTTGTTCTACTCTCCTGTTCTCCACCTGTACTTTTCACCCTCATGATTGTGTCTGTTGTACCTCCTCGTCTTCCTCCCCCTTTTCTCATTTTATTTATTCATTGTCTATCAACTTTTTTCCTTCACCTCATTTCTTAACTACTTTCTTTCACTTTTTTAAACATGACCAAACTTTCCTAAACGTGTCTGTATCTCTTCCTTCTTTTCCTCTCCGAACCCTTCACTTCATTCTCAGATCCCGTCCCCTCTCCTTTCCTTCTACAAATCCCTGCCCTCCCCCAATATTATTCTCTCCCCGTCTTCAGCCTAGGTCTTTCTCTCTGCATCTCCAACCTAAATCCCTTCACTACGGTAACGTCTATGTTTTTAAATTTATTTTTCCCACCCTCAGACGGTTCGTTTTTCTCCGACGCTTTCTTGAACTTTTAATGCGCTTTACCATTTCCTCCATTCTTTTCCCCGTTCTCTGATTTACCGTTCTGTGTTAAATTACACTTACTCCCTCGCTTTCCCAAAATTTTCTTGGTTTCCATTGTCATTTGATCTGATTCATTCCTCCGTCTTCATTAAATTTCATATTATTTCATCTTATTTCTGTCGTATAATCAGACCTTTCTCTGCAATGGATTCATTACCCCCTGTTTCTCTAATTCCTCCTTTAATGTTTCTCAGGTTTTCTCCATACTTTTTCATGTGTCTCCTATCTACCTTTCACACACCATATATTTACCCTTTATTATTTTCTCATCCTTTTTTTTTTCATATTGACACGCGAATCTATCTTCCATTTTCATCGTTCTCTCGTTCATTGATTCCCATGTCCTACTATCTTACTTTTTCCTCCCCCTCCATATTCTTCAAGCTGTGTTTTTCCTTTTCATCTCCCATGATTCACCAGTCGTCTCACTTCCTCCTTCCCTTTCGTCGTTTTCACAAAATTTCCTCTTCCTTCTTTGTTTAGTTGATTGGTCTACCTAAATTTCTCTTTTACTTTATCTTTGATAGTTTTTCTTTCCTGTTCCTCGAATCATTTCCTACTTTTGCTCCTATTTGTTCTAATTCACTTCCCCCTCCCCCTTTTTTTTAACCATTCTTTCTTTTTTCTACTTCTTTCATAGTGGTCACTTCTCTTTCTTTTCTTCTTCCTTCATTTTCCTGTCTGATCCACTTTTCTCCTTTTTGTAGCCTCTTCCATTTTCGTCTTCATTCTCTACCTAGATACGCCTGTTTTCCCTGTTCTTTCTTTTTCTCCCTCTTTTTCATTTACTCACGAAGTTTCCTTCATCGCTGTCAGCTACATAATTTTTCCCATCTTTTTTTACACCTCTCCTCTGCTTTTTCTTTTGCTTCTTTGTCCATTTACCCTCCCTTTCTTCTTCATTTGTCTGTGTATTCCTTGTTCTTCTGCATCCAATTTTTTTTCTCATTTCTTCATGTCCATATCTGCTCGTTTTTGTTCTTCGTCCAGTCTCTTCTTCCATTTCTTTTTCTTCACTGGTCTTTTGCTTCCAATGTTATCTTTTCCTTCTTCCTCCCCTCCCTCTCTTTTCTTCGTTTTCCTTTGTTACTTCCTACTTTTCTGTTCTTTTGTTTATGTCCTTTCCTTCTGATACTACCTTCTTGTTTTCGTACTTTCTCTTTTCCCGTCGTTCTCCTACTATGATTTTTTTTTTTTCCCTATTTCCTTTTATCTTCTCACCCTTATCATCCTTCTCTGCTCTACCTCCATTTTATCTTCCTCTCTTCTCTTCATTACAATGTCCTGCTAATCATTTTTCCTCTTTCCATTTCCCGTCACCCTATTCTTACCTGGACACATTTTTCTTCGCCCTCTCCACCACCACCACCTCCTCTTATCAAGGTTTTTTTTTTCCTCTCACACAGTCTTCACGTCGCGCCAACACCATTTGCGCCTTCTCACCAAGATATTTTCACTGTATTTTTGCCTCTTACAATTCACCCATCTCACAGTCAACGCACAGGCCCTCGTCTGAGTTCCTTCCCCCGTCGTGTGTGGCCCGCAAAATAAAAGACTGTTTTTTTGGACTGTGTTCCTTTGAGGCTAGGAGGCATTCTGTCACCTCGTCCTTACCAACATATGACCCTTTAATATTCTTTGGGAAATTTGCTTACGTAGATTATCTTGATATACGAAAGATACAAAAAACATACAAGGGAAGCAAACTTTCATATTTTTCTCGTTTATTTTGCATGCAATTATTTGTGTTCCCTTGTATATTTTTTGTATACAGTCAACATTTTTTTCTCGTAAAGCATCAACTCCCATCCTTCTCAAAGTCCATACTTCTCTTGTATTCTATTCCGGTTAACACCCTATTCATCTGAGATAGAATGATCCAGAAAGTGCTAAGATGACCACAACTCTACTCTTATAATCCAGTTAACGCCAGATGACAATACCCTGCCGAAATTGAGTCACAGGAGCCCAAGTGTGTTAATGGTCGTTTGGGATTTAAGAGAAATTGTTTCCTTTAACGATCTTCGTGCAGTGCATAAGCATAAAGTTATGCTTTCCTCCTTACGATTCAATAATGCATATATTTTACCATATATATATATATATATATATATATATATATATATATATATATATATATATATATATATATATATATATATAATTTTGTTAAATCTTGTTACACACACACACACACACACACACACACACACACACACACACACACACACACACACACTAGTAATGTTAACGTTTCGGTGCAAGCTGGTCTCGAAGTATAGCTCACTCATCACCACTTTTAGCTTTCCATTCTTAATGCCCCAAAACACATGGTTTTCAGCAGTAGTTAAAAAAAAGGGGGGGAGGTAGGGGGAGTGAGGGTAACCTATATCGCATTAAGGTCCTTCTCATTCGTCATAATTTTCAACTGATTCAAGTGTCTGCAGAGTTGCTGTGATCGAGGAACGTATTTTCAACTTTTTGTTAGTAATATTTTCTTTTTCTTAGGAAAGGTTTGTGTAATTCAAAAGGCAAAGTAAGGTGCCAAATAACAACCTCTGTTTTGTACTAAACAGAAGCAACTGATGTAACAAAAATAAGCAAAAAGAACAGTCAAAGAAGCAATTTTCATCCCATTTCCGTCTGACGAAAATTTACAACTGGCGAAATACAGTGAAAAACTTGTCTCTGCTAGTGCTTCTTTCAGATGGTTCGATTTTTCTGCAATGTAGTTGGCAAATTTTGGGAAGATACTTATATGTCTGTCTGTACGTCATCGTCGTAAATGGAGAACTCCTTCACTATGCAGTTACGTCAGTTTAATACTATCATTGATGTTACCAGACTATTATATTCAGTTCAGATGAGAATTTTCGAACTGAAGGGAGTATACCTAGACAACATTAACTAACTAAATTAACTAAGTTATGAAAATTCTTGAAGTGAAATAAATAGCCTGAAAGCAGCAAAATGCCTAAATAATAATCTTGGACTGAAGGAATACAAGGTACACACATTGCACTGAATAACTTTCATGTGTATAGCTCTTGAGAAAAATTTTTAAGCCTGTTTCTAAGGCCCAGTAGTCTATGTATGACACGCCACCGGAAAGATGATTCCATGCAGCCTTCTCGCATCGCCTGGTACTCAAATAATCATACTAGAGATATGACATGCAAATTTGGTGTTATAGTATTGTTATGGGGTGTTTTACACCACTCCTTGGCCTGTGCGGGGAGTGAGTGGCACGCCTTTTCTCCAGGTAGAATGGGTACATGATGATATGATGATGATAATGGGAAGGCGGAATACGATGATCTCTAGAGACAACTGTTTTATTATCAATTGTGGTATCGTTACCTTTGCTGTCAGTCCCTAAGTAGAACAATCCCTTGCTATGGAGTGGGGCTGCATAATATTACTGTGCTTGTTTATGACGTGAAAACTGGTAATAACCTAGAATTATTGCATTTTAGTCACGGCACATTAATTGGAATGTCTTTATAATATTTCGATGGGACAATACTGAAGAGCAGTGAACGAGGTGATATACTGTAGAATTCTAATCTATAAACTGTTCACTGCAACAGCTGGGGTCAAAACCGTGACCAGACAGTCCCAAGCCCAATCCTCTATCCAGTCCATCACCACAAAATTTCCACCTGTAAACAGTCTATGTAATTTTATTCTAACCATTTCTTTACATTTTCTGTCCGTCCAACTCAAAGCATTTTAAATCCTTTGAAATCCAGCTTTTTCTTTTGACCGACACAGTTGTCTCGTTGCTGAGCAGTGTAGTTTAAAGTATTCATAGCTTTTATCTAGTTTTCAGCAGTGTCAGGTTCCACTGATTCACCTTCATTTGAAGATTAAGATCATTGTCTGGCGTTACCTGAAGTACATGACAAGACTTTTTATCCATGAATGAATTAAAAGTATCTCACATCAGCAGAACAAAAACATCTGGTGTGGGCTAGAGTAAAAGTATAAGAATACAAGGCAATGTGAGGAATAATCTAGACAAAGAGGTCTGAACTCAGCAATGTTGGTACAGCTCCACTTTTTCTTCCCCCAGCAAGTCAGCGCTTCCCAGGCTCTTCACAGCAGTATTTTGAACTCAACCTCATTTTCAGATTAGCCTTTAAATTCGCCTCCCCAATCTGTCTATGGAGTATTATATGAGCTGCTATAAACTTTTTTTTTTTTTTTTCCGGAATTTTCCTGTGGCTACGGCATCCGTCTGACACCGAAGGGAACTGAGCCACTTTCAGTTAACTGCAACCTTTCGGCTTCAAGTCGGCAAGTGTCGCTCCTGTGACGTAAGTTCCTGGTGCTGTGACGTCCATCCTGCCCCACCCATCCCTGCCTGCAATGTGACACCACCTTCTCTTCACAGCAAGGACCTGTGGCGAATCACAGCCAGACGTGTGTGCGTGTATGTGTGTTGCCATCCCGATCCAATGCAGGTTCACTCCGAGGACTGCTTACAAGGTGCGGCACGGCATGCGTATGTATGTGTGTTGCCTACCCCGAGGCAGCGTGCCTTCCACTGGCGCATATTTTCTTTTCTTTTTTAATGCAAGAAAGAAGGACCCAAATGCCAGAAACCCTCAAACAGTTCCTTCCAAGAGAAAAACAATACAACAGAGAGCCAACTTCAAGATCCGTTCATTTCTAGATGCCTGGACACAATATGCTTGAAAGACTGGAGATCACAGGAAGTAGGCAATACAGACAGTGGGAGACAGTTCCAGAGTTGCGCTGTTGCATAAATGAAGGATTGGGTGAAGCGGTTAACTCGTGCATTATAGAGTTGGACAGCCGGGTGTGCATGCCTGTGTGTATGCACCTATGTGTACATCTTCGTATCAGCTGAGCGGGTGGATATAATTTTATCACCTTAACATCGACTCGCCTTTTACTTCCATGCTGTACGCTCTCTTTGCAGCACATTGATCTTATTGTGGAATGTTGTACTGTCTTCTCTAAGACTTTGTGGTGAGTGACATTATGCAGTGCAGGGTTACTAGCAAGACAAGGAATTTTTCCTTCTCGTTTTAATTTTTTTTTTTTTTTACCACGTTTATGAAATAACTTCTGTCACAGGAAATTCCCTTACACTCATTCTCTCTTTGAACACATTTAGTTATCTGGTTTTTAAGTGTGGCTGGAAGGGACTTAAAAATACTCTCACACACATACACTTTGCGTGTTTGTTTGTGCGTACGCTCGCGCCTGTCTGTTTTCCCGTCACATATATGGATCTACCTGTCACCAAGGCGTCCAGTCATAGTCCTTTATTTTTTTTTCCCTTTTTTCTTCCTCTACTTTCAAAGGGGCCAACATATATCCCAACCTATGCTTTTCATCTTGCCCATACCCTCTCCATCTTCCTCTGTCTATCCTGCAGTATTTGCTCATGACTTATTTTCCATCATCCTTTTCCCCCTTGCTATGTATTTTTTACATATTTGCTACGTACTCAGTTAAGTAATAATTCTGCCTGATGTGTGTTTTCCCTCTTCCTCTGTTTCTCTTACTTTATGGTTTTCTACTTCACATTCCCTTTCCGTTACTCCTTGTTTGCACGTCTTTATTTTCCAAAACTTCATTTTCACGTGATTCCTTTCTACTTCTTTGTTCTTCACTGGTCAGAATCTCTTTTACACCACTTCCTCTTCCCACTTTCTTCTTCCTCCTGTTTTCCTTATTTTATCTCTATTTTTTTGTTTGTTTCCTTACAGTCCTTACATCACATTTTTCTCTTCTCCTATTCCCCCGGATTTCATTCTTTCATTCTAGATAGTTTCCCATGTCATTTCTCTTCCTTCTCCTATACTTCATATTCTTTTCTTATTATATATATATATATATATATATATATATATATATATATATATATATATATATATATATATATATATATATATATATATATATATTTTTGGTCTGCTTAGGTTCTTTGTGGTATTTCATTCTTCTACCGAATCTTTTCTCTTGGTTTACTCTTTCCAGTTAAGTCTAGATTTGTTCCATTTCTGTCCACGTTTTCCTACTTTCAGATGATTTGCTTTTCCTTGCATTTAATTACCTACATCTATATTTCTGTTTGTCTTCCATCTCTTCTTCTTGCGAAAGCCTTTTAGTTCCACGTCACTTTATTTCCCTTTTTCTCTTCTTCGATTTTCCTCCTGTTTCATTTTATTTCTTTTCCCTTGATAGCTCTCTCAATATCTATGTAGACACACACACACACACACACACACACACACACACACACACACACACACACACACACACACACATATACACACACACAAAGAGAGAGAGAGAGAGAGAGAGAGAGAGAGATACTGCCATTTGTATTTCCTCTCACCTCTCTTCATAATTAACTTTGTTCTACTCTCCTGTTCTCCACCTGTACTTTTCACCCTCATGATTGTGTCTGTTGTACCTCCTCGTCTTCCTCCCCCTTTTCTCATTTTATTTATTCATTGTCTATCAACTTTTTTCCTTCACCTCATTTCTTAACTACTTTCTTTCACTTTTTTAAACATGACCAAACTTTCCTAAACGTGTCTGTATCTCTTCCTTCTTTTCCTCTCCGAACCCTTCACTTCATTCTCAGATCCCGTCCCCTCTCCTTTCCTTCTACAAATCCCTGCCCTCCCCCAATATTATTCTCTCCCCGTCTTCAGCCTAGGTCTTTCTCTCTGCATCTCCAACCTAAATCCCTTCACTACGGTAACGTCTATGTTTTTAAATTTATTTTTCCCACCCTCAGACGGTTCGTTTTTCTCCGACGCTTTCTTGAACTTTTAATGCGCTTTACCATTTCCTCCATTCTTTTCCCCGTTCTCTGATTTACCGTTCTGTGTTAAATTACACTTACTCCCTCGCTTTCCCAAAATTTTCTTGGTTTCCATTGTCATTTGATCTGATTCATTCCTCCGTCTTCATTAAATTTCATATTATTTCATCTTATTTCTGTCGTATAATCAGACCTTTCTCTGCAATGGATTCATTACCCCCTGTTTCTCTAATTCCTCCTTTAATGTTTCTCAGGTTTTCTCCATACTTTTTCATGTGTCTCCTATCTACCTTTCACACACCATATATTTACCCTTTATTATTTTCTCATCCTTTTTTTTTTTCATATTGACACGCGAATCTATCTTCCATTTCCATCGTTCTCTCGTTCATTGATTCCCATGTCCTACTATCTTACTTTTTCCTCCCCCTCCATATTCTTCAAGCTGTGTTTTTCCTTTTCATCTCCCATGATTCACCAGTCGTCTCACTTTTTCCTTCCCTTTCGTCGTTTTCACAAAATTTCCTCTTCCTTCTTTGTTTAGTTGAGTGGTCTATCTAAATTTCTCTTTTACTTTATCTTTGATAGTTTTTCTTTCCTGTTCCTCGAATCATTTCCTACTTTTGCTCCTATTTGTTCTTATTCACTTCCTCCCCCTTTTTTTAACCATTCTTTCTTTTTTCTTCTTCTTTCATAGTGATCATTTCTCTTTCTTTTCTTCTTCCTTCATTTTCCTGTCTGATCCACTTTTCTCCTTTTTGTAGCCTCTTCCATTTTCGTCTTCATTCGCTACCTAGATACGCCTGTTTTCCCTGTTCTTTCTTTTTCTCCCTCTTTTTCATTTACTCACGAAGTTTCCTTCATCGCTGTCAGCTACATAATTTTTCCCATCTTTTTTTACACCTCTCCTCTGCTTTTTCTTTTGCTTCTTTGTCCATTTACCCTCCCTTTCTTCTTCATTTGTCTGTGTATTCCTTGTTCTTCTGCATCCAATTTTTTTTCTTATTTCTTCATGTCCATATCTGCTCGTTTTTGTTCTTCGTCCAGTCTCTTCTTCCATTTCTTTTTCTTCACTGGTCTTTTGCTTCCAATGTTATCTTTTCCTTCTTCCTCCCCTCCCTCTCTTTTCTTCGTTTTCCTTTGTTACTTCCTACTTTTCTGTTCTTTTGTTTATGTCCTTTCCTTCTGATACTACCTTCTTGTTTTCGTACTTTCTCCTTCCCCGTCGTTCTCCTACTATGAGTTTTTTTTTTTTTCCCTATTTCCTTTTATCTTCTCACCCTTATCATCCTTCTCTGCTCTTCCTCCATTTTATCTTCCTCTATTCTCTTCATTACCATGTCCTGCTAATCATTTTTCCTCTCTCCATTCCCCATCACCTTATTCTTACCTGGACACATTTTTCTTCGCCCTCTCCACCACCACCACCTCCTCTTATCAAGGTTTTTTTTTTCCTCTCACACAGTCTTCACGTCGCGCCAACACCATTTGCGCCTTATCACCAAGATATTTTCACTGTATTTTTGCCTCTTACAATTCACCCATCTCACAGTCAACGCACAGGCCCTCGTCTGAGTTCCTTCCCCCGTCGTGTGTGGCCCGCAAAATAAAAGACTGTTTTTTAGGACTGTGTTCCTTTGAGGCTAGGAGGCATTCTGTCACCTCGTCCTTACCAACATATGACCCTTTAATATTCTTTGCGGAATTTGCTTATGTAGAATATCTTGATATACGAAAGATACAAAAAACATACAAGGGAAGGAAACTTTCATATTTTTCTCGTTTATTTTGCATGCAATTATTTGTGTTCCCTTGTATATTTTTTGTATACAGTCAACATTTCTTTCTCGTAAAGCATCAACTCCCATCCTTCTCAAAGTCCATACTTCTCTTGTATTCTATTCCGGTTAACACCCTATTCATCTGAGATAGAATGATCCAGAAAGTGCTAAGATGACCACAACTCTACTCTTATAATCCAGTTAACGCCAGATGACAATACCCTGCCGAAATTGAGTCACAGGAGCCCAAGTGTGTTAATGGTCGTTTGGGATTTAAGAGAAATTGTTTCCCTTAACGATCTTCGTGTAGTGCATAAGCATAAAGTTATGCTTCCCTCCTTACGATTCAATAATGCATTTCTTTTACCATATATATATACTTTTGTTAAATCTTGTTACACACACACACACACACACACACACACACACACACACACACACACACACACACACACACACACACACACACACACACACACACACACACTAGTAATGTTAACGTTTCGGTGCAAGCTGGTCTCGAAGTATAGCTAACTCATCACCACTTTTAGCTTTCCATTCTTAATGCCCCAAAACACATGGTTTTCAGCAGTAGTTAAAAAAAGAGGGGGAGGTAGGGGAAGTGAGGGTAACCTATGTCGCATTAAGGTCCTTCTCATTCGTCATAATTTTCAACTGATTCAAGTGTCAGCAGAGTTGCTGTGATCGAGGAACGTATTTTCAACTTTTTGTTAGAAACATTTTCTTTTTCTTAGGAAAGGTTTCTCAAATTCAAGAGGCAAAGTAAGGTGCCAAATAACAACCTCTATTTTGTACTAAACAGAAGCAACTGATGTAACAAAAATAAGCAAAAAGAACAGTCAAAGAAGCAATTTTCATCCCATTTCCGTCTGACGAAAATTTACAACTGGCGAAATACAGTGAAAAACTTGTCTCTGCTAGTGCTTCTTTCAGATGGTTCGATTTTTCTGCAATGTAGTTGGCAAATTTTGGGAAGATACTTATATGTCTGTCTGTACGTCATCGTCGTAAATGGAGAACTCCTTCACTATGCAGTTACTTCAGTTTAATACTATCATTGATGTTAGCAGACTATTATATTCAGTTCAGATGAGAATTTTCGAACTGAAGGGAGTATGCCTAGACAACATTAACTAACTAAATTAACTAAGTTATGAAAATTCTTGAAGTGAAATAAATAGCCTGAAAGCAGCAAAATGCCTAAATAATAATCTTGGACTGAAGGAATACAAGGTACACACATTGCACTGAATAACTTTCATGTGTATAGCTCTTGAGAAAAATTTTTAAGCCTGTTTCTAAGGCCCAGTAGTCTATGTATGACACGCCACCGGAAAGATGATTCCATGCAGCCTTCTCGCATCGCCTGGTACTCAAATAATCATACTAGAGATATGACATGCAAATTTGGTGTTATAGTATTGTTATGGGGTGTTTTACACCACTCCTTGGCCTGTGCGGGGAGTGAGTGGCACGCCTTTTCTCCAGGTAGAATGGGTACATGATGATATGATGATGATAATGGGAAGGCGGAATACGATGATCTCTAGAGACAACTGTTTTATTATCAATTGTGGTATCGTTACCTTTGCTGTCAGTCCCTAAGTAGAACAATCCCTTGCTATGGAGTGGGGCTGCATAATATTACTGTGCTTGTTTATGACGTGAAAACTGGTAATAACCTAGAATTATTGCATTTTAGTCACGGCACATTAATTGGAATGTCTTTATAATATTTCGATGGGACAATACTGAAGAGCAGTGAACGAGGTGATATACTGTAGAATTCTAATCTATAAACTGTTCACTGCAACAGCTGGGGTCAAAACCGTGACCAGACAGTCCCAAGCCCAATCCTCTATCCAGTCCATCACCACAAAATTTCCACCTGTAAACAGTCTATGTAATTTTATTCTAACCATTTCTTTACATTTTCTGTCCGTCCAACTCAAAGCATTTTAAATCCTTTGAAATCCAGCTTTTTCTTTTGACCGACACAGTTGTCTCGTTGCTGAGCAGTGTAGTTTAAAGTATTCATAGCTTTTATCTAGTTTTCAGCAGTGTCAGGTTCCACTGATTCACCTTCATTTGAAGATTAAGATCATTGTCTGGCGTTACCTGAAGTACATGACAAGACTTTTTATCCATGAATGAATTAAAAGTATCTCACATCAGCAGAACAAAAACATCTGGTGTGGGCTAGAGTAAAAGTATAAGAATACAAGGCAATGTGAGGAATAATCTAGACAAAGAGGTCTGAACTCAGCAATGTTGGTACAGCTCCACTTTTTCTTCCCCAGCAAGTCAGCGCTTCCCAGGCTCTTCACAGCAGTATTTTGAACTCAACCTCATTTTCAGATTAGCCTTTAAATTCGCCTCCCCAATCTGTCTATGGAGTATTATTTGAGCTGCTATAAACTTTTTTTTTTTTCCGGAATTTTCCTGTGGCTACGGCATCCGTCTGACACCGAAGGGAACTGAGCCACTTTCAGTTAACTGCAACCTTTCGGCTTCAAGTCGGCAAGTGTCGCTCCTGTGACGTAAGTTCCTGGTGCTGTGACGTCCATCCTGCCCCACCCATCCCTGCCTGCAATGTGACACCACCTTCTCTTCACAGCAAGGACCTGTGGCGAATCACAGCCAGACGTGTGTGCGTGTATGTGTGTTGCCATCCCGATCCAATGCAGGTTCACTCCGAGGACTGCTTACAAGGTGCGGCACGGCATGCGTATGTATGTGTGTTGCCTACCCCGAGGCAGCGTGCCTTCCACTGGCGCATATTTTCTTTTCTTTTTTAATGCAAGAAAGAAGGACCCAAAGGCCAGAAACCCTCAAACAGTTCCTTCCAAGAGAAAAACAATACAACAGAGAGCCAACTTCAAGATCCGTTCATTTCTAGATGCCTGGACACAATATGCTTGAAAGACTGGAGATCACAGGAAGTAGGCAATACAGACAGTGGGAGACAGTTCCAGAGTTGCGCTGTTGCATAAATGAAGGATTGGGTGAAGCGGTTAACTCGTGCATTAGAGAGTTGGACAGCCGGGCGTGCATGCCTGTGTGTATGCACCTATGTGTACATCTTCGTATCAGCTGAGCGGGTGGATATAATTTTATCACCTTAACATCGACTCGCCTTTTACTTCCATGCTGTACGCTCTCTTTGCAGCACATTGATCTTATTGTGGAATGTTGTACTACCTTCTCTAAGACTTTGTGGTGAGTGACATTATGCAGTGCAGGGTTACTAGCAAGACAAGGAATTTTTCCTTCTCGTTTTAAATTTTTTTTTTTTACCACGTTTATGAAATAACTTCTGTCACAGGAAATTCCCTTACACTCATTCTCTCTTTGAACACATTTAGTTATCTGGTTTTTAAGTGTGGCTGGAAGGGACTTAAAAATACTCTCACACACATACACTTTGCGTGTTTGTTTGTGCGTACGCTCGCGCCTGTCTGTTTTCCCGTCACATATATGGATCTACCTGTCACCAAGGCGTCCAGTCATAGTCCTTTATTTTTTTCCCTTTTTTCTTCCTCTACTTTCAAAGGGGCCAACATATATCCCAACCTATGCTTTTCATCTTGCCCATACCCTCTCCATCTTCCTCTGTCTATCCTGCAGTATTTGCTCATGACTTATTTTCCATCATCCTTTTCCCCCTTGCTATGTATTTTTTACATATTTGCTACGTACTCAGTTAAGTAATAATTCTGCCTGATGTGTGTTTTCCCTCTTCCTCTGTTTCTCTTACTTTATGGTTTTCTACTTCACATTCCCTTTCCGTTACTCCTTGTTTGCACGTCTTTATTTTCCAAAACTTCATTTTCACGTGATTCCTTTCTACTTCTTTGTTCTTCACTGGTCAGAATCTCTTTTACACCACTTCCTCTTCCCACTTTCTTCTTCCTCCTGTTTTCCTTATTTTATCTCTATTTTTTTGTTTGTTTCCTTACAGTCCTTACATCACATTTTTCTCTTCTCCTATTCCCCCGGATTTCATTCTTTCATTCTAGATAGTTTCCCATGTCATTTCTCTTCCTTCTCCTATACTTCATATTCTTTTCTTATTATCCATATATATATATATATATATATATATATATATATATATATATATATATATATATATATATATATATATATATATATATATTTTTGGTCTGCTTAGGTTCTTTGTGGTATTTCATTCTTCTACCGAATCTTTTCTCTTGGTTTACTCTTTCCAGTTAAGTCTAGATTTGTTCCATTTCTGTCCACGTTTTCCTACTTTCAGATGATTTGCTTTTCCTTGCATTTAATTACCTACATCTATATTTCTGTTTGTCTTCCATCTCTTCTTCTTGCGAAAGCCTTTTAGTTCCACGTCACTTTATTTCCCTTTTTCTCTTCTTCGATTTTCCTCCTGTTTCATTTTATTTCTTTTCCCTTGATAGCTCTCTCAATATCTATGTAGACACACACACACACACACACACACACACACACACACACACACACACACACACACACACACACACATATACACACACAAAGAGAGAGAGAGAGAGAGAGAGAGAGAGAGAGAGAGAGAGAGATACTGCCATTTGTATTTCCTCTCACCTCTCTTCATAATTAACTTTGTTCTACTCTCCTGTTCTCCACCTGTACTTTTCACCCTCATGATTGTGTCTGTTGTACCTCCTCGTCTTCCTCCCCCTTTTCTCATTTTATTTATTCATTGTCTATCAACTTTTTTCCTTCACCTCATTTCTTAACTACTTTCTTTCACTTTTTTAAACATGACCAAACTTTCCTAAACGTGTCTGTATCTCTTCCTTCTTTTCCTCTCCGAACCCTTCACTTCATTCTCAGATCCCGTCCCCTCTCCTTTCCTTCTACAAATCCCTGCCCTCCCCCAATATTATTCTCTCCCCGTCTTCAGCCTAGGTCTTTCTCTCTGCATCTCCAACCTAAATCCCTTCACTACGGTAACGTCTATGTTTTTAAATTTATTTTTCCCACCCTCAGACGGTTCGTTTTTCTCCGACGCTTTCTTGAACTTTTAATGCGCTTTACCATTTCCTCCATTCTTTTCCCCGTTCTCTGATTTACCGTTCTGTGTTAAATTACACTTACTCCCTCGCTTTCCCAAAATTTTCTTGGTTTCCATTGTCATTTGATCTGATTCATTCCTCCGTCTTCATTAAATTTCATATTATTTCATCTTATTTCTGTCGTATAATCAGACCTTTCTCTGCAATGGATTCATTACCCCCTGTTTCTCTAATTCCTCCTTTAATGTTTCTCAGGTTTTCTCCATACTTTTTCATGTGTCTCCTATCTACCTTTCACACACCATATATTTACCCTTTATTATTTTCTCATCCTTTTTTTTTTTCATATTGACACGCGAAACTATCTTCCATTTTCATCGTTCTCTCGTTCATTGATTCCCATGTCCTACTATCTTACTTTTTCCTCCCCTCCATATTCTTCTAGCTGTGTTTTTCCTTTTCATCTCCCATGATTCACCAGTCGTCTCACATCCTCCTTCCCTTTCGTAGTTTTCACAAAATTTCCTCTTCCTTCTTTGTTTAGTTGAGTGGTCTATCTAAATTTCTCTTTTACTTCATCTTTGATAGTTTTTCTTTCCTGTTCCTCGAATCATTTCCTACTTTTGCTCCTATTTGTTCTTATTCACTTCCCCCTCCCCTTTTTTTAACCATTCTTTCTTTTTTCTTCTTCTTTCATAGTGGTCAGTTCTCTTTCTTTTCTTCTTCCTTCATTTTCCTGTCTGATCCACTTTTCTCCTTTTTCTAGCCTCTTCCATTTTCGTCTTCATTCGCTACCTAGATACGCCTGTTTTCCCTGTTCTTTCTTTTTCTCCCTCTTTTTCATTTACTCACGAAGTTTCCTTCATCGCTGTCAGCTACATAATTTTTCCCATCTTTTTTTACACCTCTCCTCTGCTTTTTCTTTTGCTTCTTTGTCCATTTACCCTCCCTTTCTTCTTCATTTGTCTGTGTATTCCTTGTTCTTCTGCATCCAATTTTTTTTCTCATTTCTTCATGTCCATATCTGCTCGTTTTTGTTCTTCGTCCAGTCTCTTCTTCCATTTCTTTTTCTTCACTGGTCTTTTGCTTCCAATGTTATCTTTTCCTTCTTCCTCCCCTCCCTCTCTTTTCTTCGTTTTCCTTTGTTACTTCCTACTTTTCTGTTCTTTTGTTTATGTCCTTTCCTTCTGATACTACCTTCTTGTTTTCGTACTTTCTCCTTTCCCATCGTTCTCCTACTATGAGTTTTTTTTTTCCCCCCCTATTTCCTTTTATCTTCTCACCTTTATCATCCTTCTCTGCTCTTCCTCCATTTTATCTTCCTCTATTCTCTTCATTACCATGTCCTGCTATTCATTTTTCCTCTCTCCATTCCCCATCACCTTATTCTTACCTGGACACATTTTTCTTCGCCCTCTCCACCACCACCACCTCCTCTTATCAAGATTTTTTTTTCCTCTCACACAGTCTTCACGTCGCGCCAACACCATTTGCGCCTTATCACCAAGATATTTTCACTGTATTTTTGCCTCTTACAATTCACCCATCTCACAGTCAACGCACAGGCCCTCGTCTGAGTTCCTTCCCCCGTCGTGTGTGGCCCGCAAAATAAAAGACTGTTTTTTAGGACTGTGTTCCTTTGAGGCTAGGAGGCATTCTGTCACCTCGTCCTTACCAACATATGACCCTTTAATATTCTTTGGGAAATTTGCTTACGTAGATTATCTTGATATACGAAAGATATAAAAAACATGCAAGGGAAGCAAACTTTCATATTTTTCTCGTTTATTTTGCATGCAATTATTTGTGTTCCCTTGTATATTTTTTGTATACAGTCAACATTTTTTTCTCGTAAAGCATCAACTCCCATCCTTCTCAAGGTCCATACTTCTCTTGTATTCTATTCCGGTTAACACCCTATTCATCTGAGATAGAATGATCCAGAAAGTGCTAAGATGACCACAACTCAACTCTTATAATCCAGTTAACGCCAGATGACAATACCCTACCGAGAGTGAGTCACAGGAGCCCATGTGTGTTAATGGTCGTTTGGGATTTAAAAGAAATTGTTTCCTTTAACGATCTTCGTGCAGTGCATAAGCATAAAGTTATGCTTTCCTCCTTACGATTCAATAATGCATATATTTTACCATATATATATATATATATATATATATATATATATATATATATATATATATATATATATATATACTTTTGTTAAATCTTGTTACACACACACACACACACACACACACACACACACACACACACACTAGTAATGTTAACGTTTCGGTGCAAGCTGGTCTCGAAGTATAGCTCACTCATCACCACTTTTAGCTTTCCATTCTTAATGCCCCAAAACACATGGTTTTCAGCAGTAGTTAAAAAAAAGGGGGGGAGGTAGGGGGAGTGAGGGTAACCTATATCGCATTAAGGTCCTTCTCATTCGTCATAATTTTCAACTGATTCAAGTGTCTGCAGAGTTGCTGTGATCGAGGAACGTATTTTCAACTTTTTGTTAGTAATATTTTCTTTTTCTTAGGAAAGGTTTGTTTAATTCAAAAGGTAAAGGAGGATACCAAATAACAGAAACAACTGATGTAACAAAAATAAGCAAAAAGAACAGTCAAAGAAGCAATTTTCATCCCATTTCCGTCTGACGAAAATTTACAACTGGCGAAATACAGTGAAAAACTTGTCTCTGCTAGTGCTTCTTTCAGATGGTTCGATTTTTCTGCAATGTAGTTAGCAAATTTTGGGAAGATACTTATATGTCTGTCTGTACGTCATCGTCGTAAATGGAGAACTCCTTCACTATGCAGTTACGTCAATTTAATACTATCATTGATGTTACCAGACTATTATATTCAGTTCAGATGAGAATTTTCGAACTGAAGGGTGTATACCTAGACAACATTAACTAACTAAATTAACTAAGTTATGAAAATTCTTGAAGTGAAATAAATAGCCTGAAAGCAGCAAAATGCCTAAATAATAATCTTGGACTGAAGGAATACAAGGTACACACATTGCACTGAATAACTTTCATGTGTATAGCTCTTGAGAAAAATTTTTAAGCCTGTTTCTAAGGCCCAGTAGTCTATGTATGACACGCCACCGGAAAGATGATTCCATGCAGCCTTCTCGCATCGCCTGGTACTCAAATAATCATACTAGAGATATGACATGCAAATTTGGTGTTATAGTATTGTTATGGGGTGTTTTACACCATTCCTTGGCCTGTGCGGGGAGTGAGTGGCACGCCTTTTCTCCAGGTAGAATGGGTACATGATGATATGATGATGATAATGGGAAGGCGGAATACCATGATCTCTAGAGACAACTGTTTTATTATCAATTGTGGTATCTTTACCTTTGCTGTCAGTCCCTAAGTAGAACAATCCCTTGCTGTGGAGTGGGGCTGCATAATATTACTGTGCTTGTTTATGACGTAAAAACTGGTAATAACCTAGAATTATTGCATTTTAGTCATGGCACATTAATTGGAATGTCTTTATAATATTTCGATGGGACAATACTGAAGAGCAGTGAACGAGGTGATATACCGTAGAATTCTAATCTATAAACTGTTCACTGCAACAGCTGGGGTCAAAACCGTGACCAGACAGTCCCAAGCCCAATCCTCTATCCAGTCCATCACCACAAAATTTCCACCTGTAAACAGTCTATGTAATTTTATTCTAACCATTTTTTTACATTTTCTGTCCGTCCAACTCAAAGCATTTTAAATCCTTTGAAATCCAGCTTTTTCTTTTGACCGACACAGTTGTCTCGTTGCTGAGCAGCGTAGTTTAAAGTATTCATAGCTTTTATCTAGTTTTCAGCAGTGTCAGGTTCCACTGATTCACCTTTATTTGAAGATTAAGATCATTGTCTGGCGTTACCTGAAGTACATGACAAGACTTTTTATCCATGAATGAATTAAAAGTATCTCACATCAGCAGAACAAAAACATCTGGTGTGGGCTAGAGTAAAAGTATAAGAATACAAGGCAATGTGAGGAATAATCTAGACAAAGAGGTCTGAACTCAGCAATGTTGGTACAGCTCCACTTTTTCTTCCCCCAGCAAGTCAGCGCTTCCCAGGCTCTTCACAGCAGTATTTTGAACTCAACCTCATTTTCAGATTAGCCTTTAAATTCGCCTCCCCAATCTGTCTATGGAGTATTATTTGAGCTGCTATAGACTTTTTTTTTTTTTCCGGAATTTTCCTGTGGCTACGGCATCCGTCTGACACCGAAGGGAACTGAGCCACTTTCAGTTAACTGCAACCTTTCGGCTTCAAGTCGGCAAGTGTCGCTCCTGTGACGTAAGTTCCTGGTGCTGTGACGTCCATCCTGCCCCACCCATCCCTGCCTGCAATGTGACACCACCTTCTCTTCACAGCAAGGACCTGTGGCGAATCACAGCCAGACGTGTGTGCGTGTATGTGTGTTGCCACCCCGATCCAATGCAGGTTCACTCCGAGGACTGCTTACAAGGTGCGGCACGGCATGCGTATGTATGTGTGTTGCCTACCCCGAGGCAGCGTGCCTTCCACTGGCGCATATTTTCTTTTTTTTTTTAAATGCAAGAAAGAAGGACCCAAAGGCCAGAAACCCTCAAACAGTTCCTTCCAAGAGAAAAACAATACAACAGAGAGCCAACTTCAAGATCCGTTCATTTCTAGATGCCTGGACACAATATGCTTGAAAGACTGGAGATCACAGGAAGTAGGCAATACAGACAGTGGGAGACAGTTCCAGAGTTGCGCTGTTGCATAAATGAAAGATTGGGTGAAGCGGTTAACTCGTGCATTAGAGAGTTGGACAGCCGGGTGTGCATGCCTGTGTGTGTGCACCTATGTGTACATCTTCGTATCAGCTGAGCGGGTGGATATAATTTTATCACCTTAACATCGACTATCCTTTTACTTCCATGCTGTACGCTCTCTTTGCAGCACATTGATCTTATTGTGGAATGTTGTACTGTCTTCTCTAAGACTTTGTGGTGAGTGACATTATGCAGTGCAGGGTTACTAGCAAGACAAGGAATTTTTCCTTCTCGTTTTAAATGTTTTTTTTTTTTTACCACGTTTATGAAATAACTTCTGTCACAGGAAATTCCCTTACACTCATTCTCTCTTTGAACACATTTAGTTATCTGGTTTTTAAGTGTGGCTGGAAGGGACTTAAAAATACTCTCACACACATACACTTTGCGTGTTTGTTTGTGCGTACGCTCGCGCCTGTCTGTTTTCCCGTCACATATATGGATCTACCTGTCACCAAGGCGTCCAGTCATAGTCCTTTATTTTTTTTCCCTTTTTTCTTCCTCTACTTTCAAAGGGGCCAACATATATCCCAACCAATGCTTTTCATCTTGCCCATACCCTCTCCATCTTCCTCTGTCTATCCTGCAGTATTTGCTCATGACTTATTTTCCATCATCCTTTTCCCCCTTGCTATGTATTTTTTACATATTTGCTACGTACTCAGTTAAGTAATAATTCTGCCTGATGTGTGTTTTCCCTCTTCCTCTGTTTCTCTTACTTTATGGTTTTCTACTTCACATTCCCTTTCCGTTACTCCTTGTTTGCACGTCTTTATTTTCCAAAACTTCATTTTCACGTGATTCCTTTCTACTTCTTTGTTCTTCACTGGTCAGAATCTCTTTTACACCACTTCCTCTTCCCACTTTCTTCTTCCTCCTGTTTTCCTTATTTTATCTCTATTTTTTTGTTTGTTTCCTTACAGTCCTTACATCACATTTTTCTCTTCTCCTATTCCCCCGGATTTCATTCTTTCATTCTAGATAGTTTCCCATGTCATTTCTCTTCCTTCTCCTATACTTCATATTCTTTTCTTATTATCCATATATATATATATATATATATATATATATATATATATATATATATATATATATATATATATATATATATATATATATATATATATATATATATATATATATATATATATATATATATATATATATATATATATATATATATATATATATATATATATATATTTGGTCTGCTTAGGTTCTTTGTGGTATTTCATTCTTCTACCGAATCTTTTCTCTTGGTTTACTCTTTCCAGTTAAGTCTAGATTTGTTCCATTTCTGTCCACGTTTTCCTACTTTCAGATGATTTGCTTTTCCTTGCATTTAATTACCTACATCTATATTTCTGTTTGTCTTCCATCTCTTCTTCTTGCGAAAGCCTTTTAGTTCCACGTCACTTTATTTCCCTTTTTCTCTTCTTCGATTTTCCTCCTGTTTCATTTTATTTCCTTTCCCTTGATAGCTCTCTCAATATCTATGTAGACAAACACACACACACACACACACACACACACACACACACACACACACACACACACACACACACACACACATATACACACACAAAGAGAGAGAGAGAGAGAGAGAGAGAGAGAGAGAGAGAGAGAGATACTGCCATTTGTATTTCCTCTCACCTCTCTTCATAATTAACTTTGTTCTACTCTCCTGTTCTCCACCTGTACTTTTCACCCTCATGATTGTGTCTGTTGTACCTCCTCGTCTTCCTCCCCCTTTTCTCATTTTATTTATTCATTGTCTATCAACTTTTTTCCTTCACCTCATTTCTTAACTACTTTCTTTCACTTTTTTAAACATGACCAAACTTTCCTAAACGTGTCTGTATCTCTTCCTTCTTTTCCTCTCCGAACCCTTCACTTCATTCTCAGATCCCGTCCCCTCTCCTTTCCTTCTACAAATCCCTGCCCTCCCCCAATATTATTCTCTCCCCGTCTTCAGCCTAGGTCTTTCTCTCTGCATCTCCAACCTAAATCCCTTCACTACGGTAACGTCTATGTTTTTAAATTTATTTTTCCCACCCTCAGACGGTTCGTTTTTCTCCGACGCTTTCTTGAACTTTTAATGCGCTTTACCATTTCCTCCATTCTTTTCCCCGTTCTCTGATTTACCGTTCTGTGTTAAATTACACTTACTCCCTCGCTTTCCCAAAATTTTCTTGGTTTCCATTGTCATTTGATCTGATTCATTCCTCCGTCTTCATTAAATTTCATATTATTTCATCTTATTTCTGTCGTATAATCAGACCTTTCTCTGCAATGGATTCATTACCCCCTGTTTCTCTAATTCCTCCTTTAATGTTTCTCAGGTTTTCTCCATACTTTTTCATGTGTCTCCTATCTACCTTTCACACACCATATATTTACCCTTTATTATTTTCTCATCCTTTTTTTTTTTCATATTGACACGCGAATCTATCTTCCATTTTCATCGTTCTCTCGTTCATTGATTCCCATGTCCTACTATCTTACTTTTTCCTCCCCCTCCATATTCTTCAAGCTGTGTTTTTCCTTTTCATCTCCCATGATTCACCAGTCGTCTCACTTCCTCCTTCCCTTTCGTCGTTTTCACAAAATTTCCTCTTCCTTCTTTGTTTAGTTGATTGGTCTATCTAAATTTCTCTTTTACTTTATCTTTGATAGTTTTTCTTTCCTGTTCCTCGAATCATTTCCTACTTTTGCTCCTATTTGTTCTTATTCACTTCCCCCTCCCCTTTTTTTAACCATTCTTTCTTTTTTCTTCTTCTTTCATAGTGGTCATTTCTCTTTCTTTTCTTCTTCCTTCATTTTCCTGTCTGATCCACTTTTCTCCTTTTTGTAGCCTCTTCCATTTTCGTCTTCATTCGCTACCTAGATACGCCTGTTTTCCCTGTTCTTTCTTTTTCTCCCTCTTTTTCATTTACTCACGAAGTTTCCTTCATCGCTGTCAACTACATAATTTTTCCCATCTTTTTTTACACCTCTCCTCTGCTTTTTCTTTTGCTTCTTTGTCCATTTACCCTCCCTTTCTTCTTCATTTGTCTGTGTATTCCTTGTTCTTCTGCATCCAATTTTTTTTTCTCATTTCTTCATGTCCATATCTGCTCGTTTTTGTTCTTCGTCCAGTCTCTTCTTCCATTTCTTTTTCTTCACTGGTCTTTTGCTTCCAATGTTATCTTTTCCTTCTTCCTCCCCTCCCTCTCTTTTCTTCGTTTTCCTTTGTTACTTCCTACTTTTCTGTTCTTTTGTTTATGTCCTTTCCTTCTGATACTACCTTCTTGTTTTCGTACTTTCTCCTTTCCCGTCGTTCTCCTACTATGAGTTTTTTTTTTCCCTATTTCCTTTTATCTTCTCACCCTTATCATCCTTCTCTGCTCTTCCTCCATTTTATCTTCCTCTCTTCTCTTCATTACCATGTCCTGCTAATCATTTTTCCTCTTTCCATTTCCCGTCACCCTATTCTTACCTGGACACATTTTTCTTCGCCCTCTCCACCACCACCACCTCCTCTTATCAAGTTTTTTTTTTTCCTCTCACACAGTCTTCACGTCGCGCCAACACCATTTGCGCCTTATCACCAAGATATTTTCACTGTATTTTTGCCTCTTACAATTCACCCTTTCACACACGGGTAAGGGGATGGGTCTGTTATGATGTGGCAGGGGTAAACCAGTTCTGCTGTCGGGCCCTGCTGCGGATGTCACTGATTGCATTGCCCAGTTGACCCTTGTGCGGTGTGGTGCGGTGAGGATCTATCCGTTCTCCCCTTTGGGGCTAAGATGCGAATGAATGTGTTTGAATGGATGAGTAAATGGAGAGTGAGTCGTCCTGTCTCGGCTACCTCCCTTTCCTTGGGGGAAGGAGCCTAGGTATATAGATAGATAGATAGACAATTCACCCATCTCACAGTCAACGCACAGGCCCTCGTCTGAGTTCCTTGCCCCGTCGTGTGTGGCCCGCAAAATAAAAGACTGTTTTTTAGGACTGTGTTCCTTTGAGGCTAGGAGGCATTCTGTCACCTCGTCCTTACCAACATATGACCCTTTAATATTCTTTGGGGAATTTGCTTACGTAGATTTTCTTGATATACGAAAGCTATAAAAAACATGCAAGGGAAGCAAACTTTCATATGCAATTATTTGTGTTCCCTTGTATATTTTTTGTATACAGTCAACATTTTTTTCTCGTAAAGCATCAACTCCCATCCTTCTCAAGGTCCATACTTCTCTTGTATTCTATTCCGGTTAACACCCTATTCATCTGAGATAGAATGATCCAGAAAGTGCTAAGATGACCACAACTCTACTCTTATAATCCAGTTAACGCCAGATGACACTACCCTACCGAGACTGAGTCACAGGAGTCCATGTGTGTTAATGGTCGTTTGGGATTTAAGAGAAATTGTTTCCCTTAACGATCTTCGTGCAGTGCATAAGCATAAAGTTATGCTTTCCTCCTTACGATTCAATAATGCATATATTTTACCATATATATATACTTTTGTTAAATCTTGTTACACACACACACACACACACACACACACACACACACACACACACACACACACACACACACACACACACACACACACACACACACACACACACACACACACTAGTAATGTTAACGTTTCGGTGCAAGTTGGTCTCGAAGTATAGCTAACTCATCACCACTTTTAGCTTTCCATTCTTAATGCCCCAAAACACATGGTTTTCAGCAGTAGTTAAAAAAAAAAGGGGGAGGTAGGGGGAGTGAGGGTAACCTATATCGTATTAAGGTCCTTCTCATTCGTCATAATTTTCAACTGATTCAAGTGTCAGCAGAGTTGCTGTGATCGAGGAACGTATTTTCAACTTTTTGTTAGTAACAATTTCTTTTTCTTAAGAAAGGTTTCTCAAATTCAAAAGGCAAAGTAAGGTGCCAAATAACAACCTCTGTTCTGTACTAAACAGAAACAACTGATGTAACAAAAATAAGCAAAAAGAACAGTCAAAGAAGCAATTTTCATCCCATTTCCGTCTGACGAAAATTTACAACTGGCGAAATACAGTGAAAAACTTGTCTCTGCTAGTGCTTCTTTCAGATGGTTCGATTTTTCTGCAATGTAGTTGGCAAATTTTGGGAAGATACTTATATGTCTGTCTGTACGTCATCGTCGTAAATGGAGAACTCCTTCACTATGCAGTTACGTCAATTTAATACTATCATTGATGTTACCAGACTATTATATTCAGTTCAGATGAGAATTTTCGAACTGAAGGGAGTATACCTAGACAACATTAACTAACTAAATTAACTAAGTTATGAAAATTCTTGAAGTGAAATAAATAGCCTGAAAGCAGCAAAATGCCTAAATAATAATCTTGGACTGAAGGAATACAAGGTACACACATTGCACTGAATAATTTTCATGTGTATAGCTCTTGAGAAAAATGTTTAAGCCTGTTTCTAAGGCCCAGTAGTCTATGTATGACACGCCACCGGAAAGATGATTCCATGCAGCCTTCTCGCATCGCCTGGTACTCAAATAATCATACTAGAGATATGACATGCAAATTTGGTGTTATAGTATTGTTATGGGGTGTTTTACACCACTCCTTGGCCTGTGCGGGGAGTGAGTGGCACGCCTTTTCTCCAGGTAGAATGGGTACATGATGATATGATGATGATAATGGGAAGGCGGAATACGATGATCTCTAGAGACAACTGTTTTATTATCAATTGTGGTATCGTTACCTTTGCTGTCAGTCCCTAAGTAGAACAATCCCTTGCTATGGAGTGGGGCTGCATAATATTACTGTGCTTGTTTATGACGTGAAAACTGGTAATAACCTAGAATTATTGCATTTTAGTCACGGCACATTAATTGGAATGTCTTTATAATATTTCGATGGGACAATACTGAAGAGCAGTGAACGAGGTGATATACTGTAGAATTCTAATCTATAAACTGTTCACTGCAACAGCTGGGGTCAAAACCGTGACCAGACAGTCCCAAGCCCAATCCTCTATCCAGTCCATCACCACAAAATTTCCACCTGTAAACAGTCTATGTAATTTTATTCTAACCATTTTTTTACATTTTCTGTCCGTCCAACTCAAAGCATTTTAAATCCTTTGAAATCCAGCTTTTTCTTTTGACCGACACAGTGGTCTCGTTGCTGAGCAGCGTAGTTTAAAGTATTCATAGCTTTTATCTAATTTTCAGCAGTGTCAGGTTCCACTGATTCACCTTTATTTGAAGATTAAGATCATTGTCTGGCGTTACCTGAAGTACATGACAAGACTTTTTATCCATGAATGAATTAAAAGTATCTCACATCAGCAGAACAAAAACATCTGGTGTGGGCTAGAGTAAAAGTATAAGAATACAAGGCAATGTGAGGAATAATCTAGACAAAGAGGTCTGAACTCAGCAATGTTGGTACAGCTCCACTTTTTCTTCCCCCAGCAAGTCAGCGCTTCCCAGGCTCTTCACAGC